>NC_054085.1:20780606-20885707 GCF_017562075.2 Anopheles merus
CTCCCGTTTGCGCCCTCGCTGCTCGCTACGGCTCGCGCCGGAGAAATGAAGAGGTCAGGTTAGGTTTAGGTCAGTTTGTTGCCTTGCTTGTTCGCTTTCTATCGTTCTTCCCACCCGCTTCCTTGATTCGTCTATGCCCGCCGCTTCCCGACGGTTCGGTCGCACCACCGAGCGGGGTTTGAAGTTCGCTTCTTCGCAGCGCTCGTTTTATCATCGTCGAATTATTTATCCACCCCGGATTAGCGGCATGCGATGCGCTCGTTTATGTCGCTTTGGTTTCACATACCGATACATTTCTTATCTATTTCTTCGATTTATATTTTTTCTCCTCTCCGGTTATTGCTTTACGACACCGATCGTCATTCGAAGTCGATGCGATCTGAAGACCAGTTCGGTGGCGACCATGCGGGGTTACGTGCCAGGGATCGCTTTCTGGCCTTTCGACCCTTTTTCCGTGCAGTGATAGAAAGCACCAAAAAAAAAAGCGAACCAAGTCAATCGTCTAATGAACAAACGAATGCTGCTCGTTCGCGTGCAAGCGGGAAACGAGGTGAAACAAAAATAAACGCGTGTGAGGCTTGAACGGAAAGGGTGACGGTCAGTGCGTGCGCTCGTCGCCGAGGGCGGACGGTGGGAAAGAATCGAAAAGCTATAATCTATTTTTCGAGGGGTTTTTTTTCTTCAAAAATCTCCTCTCCCTGGGGATGAGGTTGTAGGTAAATTAATTCAATTTGTAAGTGTCTGTCGCCATAAATAATGGGGACGAATCGATCATTCAATTAAGTTGTAAACTAATGAGTTTTAGAAGCGTTAAAGCCCCTTCGCCGAGTGTTTTGTTGTTCTGGTTTGAGTTCTTGTAAGCGGGTGAAGTATTTAACATGAATTATTATGTGACGAGAAGCTATTTACAAAGAGTTATAATTGTGTTTAAATGCTTTTGTTCTGTGGTTGTTGAATGTCAGCAATTTTGAATAGAAATATTTTTTTATGGATAAAACATTAATCCATTTGTCTGTAGGAGAAACATCCATTTTCAATCACATAAACTCGAAGAATATACCAACGAATCGGGGGAGCGATAAATTAATTTTGCTCTCTGCACAAAGGCTAGGCATTCACTAGATGTCTATCAATTGATTTATAAGCGATCTATCTGTAAGGGGTGCATGATTAATGAACGTTGGTCATCTTTCGCCGATCGTTCGTTTGGCTGACCACACGCTGAGGGCACATTAATCATGCACGCAAGTGAGTTTCAATAAATTAGAACAAAATAGTTTACATTTTCTTGTTCTATGGGGAGAACTGGTTTGAAGAATGAATCATGTTTTTTTTGTCTTTCTGGAGAAATTTTGTGTTCCAAAAACAGTTTGATAGACGCCTGAAATTAGGCAATTACTTTGAACATGTTGAGAGTGACGTTTCTGGTCCTTCGAACCGGATCGAAAGAAATTATTTATTTTATAGTTACGGTTATCCTTTACTTTCAAGCTGGATTTTAATTTTTTTCACGCAGGCTTTAAGTGTTACAAAATGGCAAAATCCCTTTTCATGCTCTTTGCTGTACGATTCCCATTCCCAACACTACATTACGGTTTGATTATTATTCGGTAAGGTCTTCATCAACCCGTACCAGACTTCGGTAGCATCAATTTAAGCACATTGTTTGCCGCATCAACCCATCGTTAGCGTTTTGCAAAAGTCATTTGCCCGCCCAAGCCAATGTGGCTGGTTAGCGAACGGATCCAACTGCGAGCCGTGTGGAGGAGGTCAACACGGAGCAAAAGCTAAAAATAAATCACCCAACCGTTTGCAGCGCCGATTGGCGGCGCTTTAAGGCGATGATGAGTTTTCTGTTTGATTTATTGGCCGGTAAGCGCGGTAAGCTTAATTGCTTCACGCTACCTACTGCCAACTGCTTCATCAAAACTGCCACCTCCAGTGGGCGTTCGGGGTTGTTCGGTGTAGCGACGGAACACGAAAAGCGATTATGATCGAGCGGGTGTGAGCAATCCTTCCGTTCGTCCGGGGGAGCACACTGGCCAAAGCGTAATGGAGACTGATGAGAGACGCAATAAGATCACCTGCTCTTCTGCTGCTGCTGCTGCCGAATTGGATTCCAGCATCAGAAACGACCTGAAACGAATGGAAAATCTTCCAGCCAGTGTTTGTGGAATCTCATCATAGTAAATGAAGGTGAAAAAACGCCGTAACCCACAGTACTTTGCAATCTAATCGAAGAGGAAGCAAGTAGCTAGGCCAAGAACGCCGTTGCAATACGTTGTTCATCATCAGCGCTGGAAAGCTTCCGAACACAGTCTCCCAGAACCGCGGGCATTATCCCCGAGGGGTAGCAGATTCTTCACACCATCCAATTTCCTTAACAATTAAAATATTTTCCCTCTCCGCCGCGAAGCAAACGGCTCGGCTTCGATAATGAAGAGGATCGAATGATCATGCGGGTTTTTACGGGCCGTCTGCTTCCCCCGAAGTGGAGAAAATTAATTTCACGGATCGGAAGCGAAGCTTCCCCAGAGGCGGAAGCCGATGCCGGGAAAGTGATGGTCACAGGTTCTCAGCTCAGCTTGCCTTATCTAATCAGCCGGCTCACCCGGCACGGGATAGTCGTCCGAAAAGGGCGAGTTGGGTTTTTTTCCCCGCATTGTTTCTTCACCCAAGCTCTGATGTTGGAGTTTGAGATGTTCTTAGTGACCCTGTAGGATCGTCAGCACTTGGGTCAAAACATTCTTCCACGTTAGTTAACTACACCCAAGCGCGTGAGAGTCTTTGCGCGGGAAAGTATCATAAAAGGAGATAAACTACACGTTTACTTCCACCTTCCCCTTGCGCGCAATGTGGCGATCGTTTGCCTCGATGGGAGCGTAATGTAATGAGTCTTAACCAGGCACAGCGTCTTTGCTGGTGAGAAAATCGAATCTTTGATGGGTGCGGACATTACATTTCATGGCGGCTCCCTGAATCCATTCGAACGTACCTTTCTGTTTCATTTCAAAGGTTTAGTTTTCTCTTTCTTCGATACTTAAAGTACATTGTAATGGAGAAGCGAACATTCAGTAGCAGTAATAAACTAGTACAACAAGCTCTGCTATAAACATTGCCAGTACCAACAGTACCCACTGTCCGGTTTTATTTGGGAGCTCACCAACGCAATCGTCTGTACAGTTTGGGAATTTTAAGGGGGAGAGTTATGGTTGAACCGAAATAAAATGGTTTCCTTTCGATGCCCAAAAGCAAACAACGAACTTGTAACCTTCGAGGAACTAGACAACCCTTACCTGCTCTAAAATGCTTCCCCAACATATCTCTTCATATCTTAATTAATTTAATTTTACGGAATTCGCTCTCACCGCTCAAGTGCTGAGGGTTTTGCTGGAACAAGACCGCTGAAGACGAGGAATTCCTAAACATTTCGAGTTGGGCAAAAATACAGAAGGGGTTCGTTGCATTTATGTTGCTGTTGCTCTTTTGACTTTCAGTCGGTGAGAACTGTGTATTCTGACCATCCTCGGAAATGGACGTCCAAATGGAAGGCAACAACGGCAACACGCACACAAATTCCAGCAATGGTCCATTGCGGTATCGCTTCGCTCGCACCGTACCGTACGCCGGTCGGTGAGAATACGGCTCATTAAATATTCATACGATTCCCGAATCAATTAAAACAATTCGGCACTATCGATTGCTTCCCCGGGCCCGGACACGGGCTACGAGACTAAACTTTTGTCTGGCCGGTCGTTCCACAGCCTCGGAACTCCATTTCGATGGAGCCGATCCATTGGTAGCGTGCACGGTCTATGGTATGCGAAAAATGGCACTAATCTAATCATGATTTTCAAACTTTCCGATTTTACCCCCTCCGTTGCCCGATCGGTAGACGCGTAGACCTTTCCGTTTGGTGTGGCTGTGCTCTTACGGATCTCGTACGGGGTTCTCGGAGTTTCATTTCACATCCCTGTGGCATGTGTGAGATTTGCGTCTACCTTTGCTGCGCAGCTACGAGCGGGGCTGTCGCAACGTTTGTTTTGTGATGCCTTGGGGCGCAAGCGGACGTACGGTGAGGCCCAGCGTCTAGCAGCCCGGAAGCTTAAGATAGTGACCGGGCGTGTTGAGTCGAGAACGGCGATACCGATTCCATGTGAGAAATTTTCGGGCCGGGCCCGGTGGAAGGTGCGAGGACTTTTTGGGAGCACGGATCAGGAAATAGCTATCAATAGCGATAGTCATTGGCCGGATGGAGTTAGATTATGGTGCCGACAACTCCGGGTGGCTGTCGGGGTTTCGGCGAGCTCGGAATTTGGAAACACCGCTCCCAACGCCTGCGGGCAGGTGGGAAATGATTTTTGGCCAGTCATTGGTAAAGGTGTGCCGCCTGATGGGTGGCGTGCTTGATTCCCTTAGGCTTAGGGAAGGGAAAAAGAGGTTTCGCGTTCGGTTCATCGCTTTGGCAGACCCGTCGTTGACTCCGACATTATGGGCTTGATGAAGTTGTCTTAGCGATGATGAAGTTAACCGTGGAAAATGAATCGATATGTGTGTGTGAGTGTGTGGGATGAGCTAGGCTTTTGCGTGGAGAACGGTTTGAAAAGTTTCATAAACAATCGAGTCGTTCGGTCTCCAAAATTGAAATCCTGGATAGCGTCGACAACTAGAGGTTAAGCGATGACTTGTTTGTTTGCCTGAAGAAATTGAGTCTCAAACAAAGTAGAACATACACATAAACTCCGAGAGTGTGTTTTTGAGTTATTATCTTCAAGATATCTTTTTGATGAAGATTCGAGAAAAGCTGAAGGAACGTTGACAAACAGTTTTGAATAGTACAAATAAGAATTCCAACAGATTCAGAAATGTATCTGATGGCACGTAGTTCTCTATGTCTAGATATGTCGTTTCAATTCTGAGGACCATAGATGCTAGCCAAAGGTTGTCAATTCACTCAAAAAACCCATCTGAATTGGTGCAAATAACTCAATTTTCAGGAATAGTTGTACTAAAGCCATACAGAACGTTTCAATTTCACTCGTATTCTGCATTACTGATCAATAGTACGCTGATCCTGATTTACGACACCTCCATACCATACATTTCCTAGAATTTCGTCTGAGCCGAGATCGATACACAATGTTGTAGATTGTATGAACTAAAGCTGTTAGATTGAGATGAATGATGCGGATTGTAAAGTTGAAGAGCTGCTAGACATTGCAAACTTTTCATTGTTAAGGCATGTTAGGCTTCGAGACATTATTAGTCCTTTGTTGATAACTTTTCATATTTCATTTATCCTTTGAAAAATAAGTATAATTGAAGTGTAGTAAAGTTGCAATTAGCACCATTCAAGCTATAACAAGTTCGGGGTCATGTTCTCGATGCATGAGATTGTAAATTTCCCAATATTGCAGGTGAGTTAGTCAAACCTTAGAAATGCCAAATATATTTGGTAGCTTTAATGCATTAAGTCAGGTTTACAGTCTCATGATGTAGTTCACGTTTAAAAGACTCCCAAACACTATGAAACCAACACATAAAATCCCCAAGTTGGAATTAAAGATATTCAATCTATAGCTAGTACGGGGTCATGTTCTTGATGCATATGATTGTAAATTACCCAATATTTCAGGCGAGTTAGTTGACTAATCAACCCTTAGAAATGCCAAGTATATTCGGTAGCTTTAATGCATTCAGTCATGTTTGCAGTTTAATGCTGTAGTTCACCTTTAAGAGACTCCCAAACACTATCCAACTAAGACATAAAATTCTTATAGCTGGAAGAGATTCATTTCGTAGACGCAATTTTTTTTCAGTCGGGGTTTTCGAAACGTGAAACTTATATCAAATCCAATTTCCACCGCGTTCAACTTCCACACGTTCCTAATCCAGTGTGTGGAGTGTGTACGCCCTGATTGCTGAAATGGACTTCCCTGCTCTGTATATAACAAGAGTTTCTGTTTGTTATTTTTCTGGTTTTCATTCATTCTTTTCTCACTGCTCCGTTGGTGCTCGAGACGGAATCAATTTTTCCCGAGACTGAAAGTTTTCCACGTACCACGTATGCCCGGCAAAGGCGCTACCGCTGACCATTAATCAATGCGCTGGGGAATAATATTTCTTGTTGATCGACGCTTTATTTGTTTTTTGGCGTGCACACACGGTATGATATTATGGAATGGGTGACGATGGGCGGATACGGGTACGGAAGTGCAATAAAAGATTCGCGAACAGTGGCTGCATTCCTTGTTTGCTAACACATGTAAGGAGAGTGCAAAAATTGCATTGCACAGACCTCACCATTCCCAGACAGAAGTGGGAAGAACAACAACACAGCCGTGTCGAGACATTCCTCGGTGCCGGAGGTACCATCATTTTCACATAATTCACTCCCGTCCAGCCACATTAGCGTACGAACGGTTTATAGTATGCCGGTCGGTTCTTGATGTTCTGAGTCGCACCCAAGCAGCATGGCGGCATCACCTTTGACACTCGATGCGCTTCAAATCGTGCCTGCCTTTTTGCTTTGCCGTCTGGTCCGCAAAGTGGCGCTTGTTTGGGAAAATTCCGGGAAAATTCCACGTGCTGCGAGCGCGTCACCGCTTGAAGGAATTAATAATCGGGCCCGACTTTCCACGCTTGTGTCTTTGTTTTTTCGTGTGTGTGTGTGTCTCCGGCGGGGCGTTTAACATTCACAGCTATTTTGAGGCAGCACCAGATGTCACCAGACGCGTCGAGGATCTCGGTTGCTTGTTTCACGACAGACACGGCTCGTCTCAGCCGTGAGCCTAAATTTAGGTTTGGCCCAGCTCCGAAAGACAGACAGACATTTTCGAAGGGACAGAACTTTATCTCCAAAAGAGAGAGAGAGGCACTCACGGGAGCGATTATTTGCTGAGCATTAGCTTTTCCGCGAGCGAAGAGAGGGAACAGTTTTGCTCACCATTTGCAGTGAGTGGTTTTTGTTTACACATGCTCTTCCAAAGCAACCCTGATTGAGACAGTCGAATGGAGAGAGATCTATGCTGGCAGCATAAAAGCAGAGAGGGAGAGGGTAGAATCTATGCTCAGTGAGCATCTCTCTTCATCTCTTTTATGCTGTGAGATCTTCTCAGCGTTGCACTGTTAGCGACAAGAGCGCGCGAGAATGAGTTCCTCGTGTGTAGATCTACGCCGGGAGAGACACCGGCTCGTGTCGGAAAACCAGGAAAACCGATAAAAGCAAGCGTTTTATATTGAGTGACCCGCAGTCTAACATTACTATCCGAAGGGAAAACGTCGCGCATTCGCTATCAAGCAAAAAACCTTCGTTTGTAAACTTCGTCGAGGGCGCGTTTTCTACCAATATCCATTCGCGTCTTCGGTGTCGGTGGCTATTTAAAATCGTATTAAGGATACAAATGCAAAAAGCGAGCATAAGAAACAAAACAAAATCACATCATAAATCATTATTAAAACAGTTCAGTGGATGATTTGGGTGAAAGACGACGGCCAAAAGGCATCAACAGCGTCAGCAGCAGCATATCGTGAAGACTGGAAATTTGTGTTATCCGTTCCCGTGTGCTCCCCGTTTCGTATCTTCTTATCGAAGTTGTGTGTGTGCTATTGAAAGAATTTGTGCCAAGGTTCGAGTCTCTTCACAATCCCTACGGAACGCGCCCGGCCCGAAATTGTGTCGAGCCCGGTGTGTATTGAGACTGAATATTAGGGCATCGCCGGCATCTTCATCACCACTCCACACTTTCTCCAGAGAAAAGTGTCCTGGTGCGGGGACAACAACATATCAGCGCAAAATTGCGCTAACGTGCATAATTTACGTGTCTCTTGCTCAAAGTGCCTTTTGTGCCGGGAAGTTGTGTATGTGTGTGTAGTTATCAAAAGTGTGTATGACGTCTGTCCATAACTTTGGCGACGAGCACGTTGATTAGCTTTGTTCCTCCCGGGGGAAAAGTCCCGTTCCGGTGGCGCTCGGAGTGTGCCCGGTTGTGCTGGGAGAAAGTGTGTTCGCGCTGCTACTAGTCCGTGAAGCCACCCGGCAGTGTCCCGCGGATGCATTCGACAGTGTACCGCATGTGACACGGCGCACGAGACACGCGTGCGAGTGAGTGTAGTGTGTGGGCAAAGTGTTGAGCGGAGAAAAAAGCGGCAAATCGAATTGAACATGAGCCGTCAAGCGGTGGTGGGACTTCTGGTGCTGGCGACCGCGGTCGGTGCCGTCTCGTACTGCCCGAACCGGTGCGTCTGCGACGACGAGAAGCTGCACGTGACGTGCGGCGAGGGCGAGCTGGACGTGCTGCCGATAGCGCTGAACCCCTCGATCGGCCGGCTGGTGATCAAGTTCAATCGCATCAAATCGATCGACTCGTCGATACAGTTCTACACCGAGCTGACGATGCTCGACCTGAGCTACAACCATCTGCTCAGCATCCCGGAGCGCATCTTCATGTACCAGAAGAAGCTGCTGCAGCTGCACCTGAACAACAACAAGCTCGGTGCGGTGACGAACCGCACGTTCGGCGGGCTGGACGAGCTGCGGGTGCTGAACCTGCGGGGCAACTTTATAGACGAGATTGGCAGCGAGCTGTTTAAGGCGCTGCCGAAGCTGGAGGAGCTAAATTTGGGCAGAACAGGATCGCTACGCTGCACGCCAGTGCGTTCGATGGGCTGGCCAGCCTGCGCGTGCTCTACCTGGACGACAACTCGATCAGCACGATACCGACGCTCTCGCTGACACCGCTCAGGGGGCTGGCGGAGCTGTACCTCGGCACGAACTCGCTGTTCCGCGTGCTGCCCGGCGCGTTCGAGGGGCTGGCGCAGCTGCGCCGCCTCGACATACACGGCTCGATGCTGGTGAACATTACGAGCGACACGTTCCGCGGGCTGGAGAGCATCCGCTCGCTCGACCTCTCCGACAACCATCTGCTGAAGGTGCCCACGGTGCAGCTGAGCGGGTTGAAGCGGCTGGAGGAGCTTACCATCGGGCAGAACGACTTCGAAACCATCCCGGAGGGTGCGTTCTTTGGGCTTTCGAACCTGAAATCGATCGACATCTCCGGTGCGCTCAACTTACGCCAAGTTCAATCGGGCGCCTTCTCGGCCAACCCGAACCTGGAGTCGATTACGATTGCCTCCAACAAGGAGCTGCTCGAGCTGGACGAGGGCGCCTTTGCCGGGCTGCCCCACATCCGCCGGGTGTCGCTGCGGGACAACAAGATCGCCACCTTCCACGAGGAGCTGCTGCCCTGGAAGCATCTGGTCGAGTTCGATCTCACCGAGAACCCGCTCGTCTGCGACTGCAACGTGCTGTGGTTGCGCAATCTGCTCCAGCGCCAGCGGCCGGCGTCGGAGGGCCAGGACGATCCGGCCCAGCTGGTGTGCAGCGGGCCGGACCGGCTGCACGGCGAGCTGCTGCGCGACCTGACGCCCGACCTGCTCGGCTGCCAGCATCTGCAGTCGAAGGAGCGGGCCATCTTCGGCGCGATCATCGTTGCGTCGGCGGCGAGCGTCACCACGCTCGTGCTGATCGTGTACCGGCTGCGGCACCGCATCCTCGACACGCTGCGCCGGCTCGGCTGGGGCGGCGGCACCAAGCGCGCCACGCTGCACGAGGAGAAGGACGTCGAGGTGCAGAAGTCGCTCGGCGAGGTGGAGTACCACCAGCCGCACTGCAACATCTACACGTACAACTACCACCCGGCGTACAGGAACTATCAGCATCCGTTCGGCGGCCAGTACACGCTGCCGTACCCGCACTATCAGTCGCACGGTAGCGGCGGTGGGCCGGCGGTCTCGTCCGGTGCGGCGACACTGCAGCAACACCGTGCACCGCATGCCCAGCAGCCGTCCGGGCCGAGCTCGATCGGGGCTGGCGTGGCTCCTGTTTACGGTGCACATCCGCAACAGCAGCAGCCGCAGGTTCAGCAGCAGCAGCTTCACCATCATCACCATCACCACCAGCAGCCACCGCTGCCCCAAACGCCCAAGGGTACGCTGAGCACCTCGTCCTCGACCACCTCCTCTCTACGTCCTCATCCGCGCTGTCATCGAGCGGCTCGACCGTGTCGGGCGTATCGGCCCAAACGCAGTCCTCCACGATCTACTCGCCGCAGTACGCGCACCACATATACGAAGTGCCCAAGAATGTGTCCGATACCTAGGGCGGGTGTAGCAACAGGGGGAGCGCAAGGGGTAGATTTCACGCAAATATGTATCACCCAACACACACCCAACACTAGTACACACCTTTTACACACCATTTTACTAACCGTCGTCTCACCTTAGTAAACAACCCGTACGCACAAAAACCAATTGGAATCGCTGCTTCGCGTAAAGAGCAGGTTTCCCCACTTAACCCACTCACTCACGCAAGACTCACCAAGACACATTAGTAGTGATAAGTATCGTTGTTGATGTTTGGGAAAGCTTGGGAAAAACGATCCGGACGGGCGAGGAAGGCGAACATTGGTTTAAAGAGATACCCAAACAGTCATATCGCGAGACTACGTGCATCGCTAGAATAAGGTCCTTGTGTGACCGGGGACGTGACAGCACCCTCTTCTCACGCTGGAAGTTTTCCCCTTTTTCGATCGATTGGGGCGGCGCATTTATTTTCTTCTAGTCAATTTTTAATTTATCAACTTAATGACGTCATATGCGGGCGAAAAACAAACAGTCTCAAAAGACAAAACACACACACCCAAACACAACCTTAAGCAATCTCTCCCGTTCAGAAACGGTACACTGTTTTCTAGGTGGATGAAAAGTACTGATTAATATATATATTTGGAACTTTTTTTTTCGTTTAATTTATGCAATTTGTGAGTCAAATTATGAGGGAAGAAGACACAAACAAACAGTGCATCACAAAAAAAACCAGACAAAACAAATCGAACAGTACAACCGTTTCCAACAGTGCGTAATGATATACGTGTGTGTGTGTGTGCGTGTGAAAGTAATATTGTAACACGGTATTAGTAGTTCTTTCCGACGTGAGGAAACTTCTCAGTTAGTTGTAAATATTATGTAAATAAACTTTTTTAACGTATACTGATAAAGCAAGACAGGCGGTAGCGGCACAGCACGAGCGAGAACGTGAATGAATGGTAGAATGGTTAGTCGAACAGACAGAATGTTACAGGAATGTGTTAGGACAGCAAAGGCTCAACCAGCGATTGGACTGTGTGTGTATGAGTGATGGGTTGTTTTTGTTTTCTCTAAAAAAGCGGAAAAATCAAAAGCAAAATCGACGCGTGAAATTGCAAACCTGTAGTGAAATAAAGTCAACGGCAAACGGGTTTTGTTTGTATATGGTTTAACGTTTAATCGTTTGTACATGTTTCCTTCGTTGATGTGAATGTGAAAACTTAAGGGGGGGGAAAAAAGGGAAATGAATAGTTGGGAAGTAGTTTGGTAGTAGGCAGTAAGGTATAACACACACAGACAGAAACATTTAGCTAGCCCAAGCCAACCAAGGGGGAGGGATTATCAGGCGCGACCCCCTCACTGCGGGGGTCATAGTTCAGAATCGGGTAAATTTTAACGGCAAAAACGGCATTCGAACTTCGCACGGACTGGTAGAGAGATTGGATGACTTCTTTTTTTTTTACAAATGTTTAGCATAATACATAATCGAAGCGAAGAAAGAATGTTATTACTAAGTAAGAGAAACGGCGAATGAGCAAAAAACTCTCGTACATTTATAAAAAAGAAGAAGAAGAAGAGAAAGTCAACAACAAAACACGATCACACCAATTCAGGCAGGCATCAATGCGCGGGGCAGCTTGGCAGCGACAGTACGACCGAACGATGTTCGTTATAGTCAGTAAACATAAAAGCAAAAAAACGAAACAAAAAAAAAATAAACAAAACAATGTATTCGTATTCAAGTAATACCTTGTATAGTGATGTAAGCGATGACGAGATGGTGCGAGAACATGTTGAATATTGTGCAAGAATGAATGCAAGAACGATGGAAAAGCAACGAAAGACATTTGGGGAGTCGGAGCGAAGGCAGAAGGAATGAGAAAGAGAGAAAATTAATAAAACAAATCAAACTTCAGATATGAAACGTTACGTCGTGTTGTGAAGCGTATGTGTACGGGAAATGAGAAATAGGAGCAATGGCAGAACGCAAACGGAAAGAAAATAACGCACAGATTGATGAAAGAAAATTAACGCTGATACGTCCCGGCAAGCGGGAAGCTGTAAGTATGATGTCATTTCGTTTTTTTAATTACTAACCCTCCGGGGAATGGTAACAAGGGAAGGATACGTTGGAGTCGGCACCTAGATTTAAGCGATGAGGTGAAGCTTTTTTTTGTGTGTGTGAGTGGCGCCTACGGATATTAATTCGTTGCATTTTGGGTCGTTCCTTCTTGGGTGGTAGCTACATTCCTGGTGCTGCTTATGATGGGCCCCGTCAGATTATCTGAAAAGCAGTTAAATGCGAGTATTTAATGCAGGTCTCAGCATTGTTGTTTCGTTGTATATGTTTGTTTTAATTTAATTTGTTGCCTTATTAAATGATACATGAATTGCATTGATATAGAACTTATATATGGAAAAAATCATTTGTAATATTTTTCATTTCAAGTTTATTTTAAATTTTTGAAGGTAAACTACTTCAGAATTATTTTAGTTTTTTGTGCAAGCACGTATTAAATATCAGAATATATATTGATATTGAAAACAAAATAGGCAGTATTTTAAAAACATTGCAAAAAATAACAAAATGTGATTTTAAACTATTTACATTTACAAAAAAAAATTGTGTAACATTCAAAATTTATTGTTAGAAAATACTTACAGAATGAAACCGAACTAATTTTTTTAGAGAAACTAGCTTAAGCCAAAAATTTGTTTTTGTTATAACAACTAGATTTAACAGCTTGTAACAATAATTAACATCTTTGCGAATGTCTTTTGCCAAAGCAAAGCCATTCTCGCGCCAGTTTTTGCTCTTTATCATGCTTTTGTGCCTACCAAACCATCGCCCCATCTGACATTAGTTGGCACTGTATAAATGTTTATAATACCGTGCCGGTCTGGTGGTACAGTCGTCAACTCGTACGACTTAACGACATGTCCGTCATGGGTTCAAGTCCCGAATAGACCGTGCCCCCATACGTAGGACTGACTATCCTGCTATGGTAACAATAAGTCACTGAAAGCCAAGCTCACTTCACTAGTGGGTACAGGCAGGCCTTGACCGACAGCGGTTGTTGTGCTAATGAAGAAGAAGAAGAAGAAGAAGAATAGTTAAACAACCAACTTACAACAAAAGAAGTGATGCGAAGAGAAGACTGTTTGATTATGCACACAATATTTATTTTATAATTGCAAACTTATATCCTGATTCAGAATTCGTTGTATGATGTACAATGTGTTCTTGTATGGTAAATAATTTGACATTCTTTCACCATAGAATGACAGATTTCTCTGAGCTGATTCAATGATTCAATTTGGACTGTAATTTCGTATACGCAGCTAAGAGAAGAATTATTATGAAGATATTTATCATAAAGGGTGAAAATACATTAAAATAATAGTATCGTCGAAATTTTACACAGAAAAAAAGGTTTATTTTAAAGTTACTATACATAGACACTTTGTTTCCTATCAAATTGGGATTATTTTCTCAAAGACCATGAGATGGCAGCAGTTTGCTTTACATTTGGATTTTTTGTGTTATAAATTCTGGTGAGACTACAAATAAGAAAACTGTACATATATTAGAAAGATTTGATTGTACTTCGAAATTATAGCTTCCTTATGAGGTTAATTGTACTGACAGTTTTCGTTTGTGGAATTAAAGAATTCTACACAATTTTTGAGTAATTTGTGGAAGCTTGTGGAAGTATGGTTTATATTCCGAGAATTAAAAGATAAATAAATTCAATTTCTGTGTCATAGAAAAGCACAATGAATCTATGTTTAACCAGCCAACAAATCCATAAGTCAATATTGATAGAATGTAGTAACAGACTAGTATGGAAGGTTCCGACATTGTTTTGTGTTTCTGCGTACCAAGAACAACCTACATTCTTTTATCACAGGAAAGCAGTAACGCAAACCTTCCCGCATAATACTCAGAAACTGTCGAAACATACCTTTACGTGCATCAATTTATTTGGTACTGGTGTATGCCGTTTCGAGCAAATCTTTGCCTATCTGCATGAACCATTCAGCCCAGAATGCTTGCATCCGATGTCCTGCTCTGCCCGGTCGTTCCAAGCTGCCTATAATACCCTCGAGCGTTTGCTTGTAGCAATCTCGATGCTGGGGCTTTGGTTGGTGTTGCGAGAGTAGAAGGGTAAAATAGCATGTTTGTGCTTTCTTACGTGCAATCGTTCTGAATGACCGGCGACTAATTGTGGCAGTTCCTGAGAGACTTTTCTGCGTACTTATTTACTGGTTCACGGTACGATACTATCATAACCATTTAGGCTGTACTTGGTGGCCAGCCGCTAAACAAGGAACAGGAAACGGAGTAGTTTTTGGAAGTAGAAAAGTTACACTACAAGTCGGTGGAAAAAGAGAAATAAACACTGGAAAAGCTATTAAACATATGCAATGAGAAGGTTCTTTGAAATAACTCGATATTTCTTGACATGTAGGAACGAACTGTATTGAATTCGATTGGATATTTCATTCGAAAAAATAACAATAAATCGTACTGCATGTATGGGGGTACTTACATGTAAAATCCTCTCCACAATTTTTTCTCCAAAAGCTTTCAGTTTCATCCCCTCTGCATTGCACGATTGTTTCATTCAGCGGTACAAAAAATCACAACCATCATCACCACCCATTACTGATCTGGTGGGTGCCACACCTTTGGCACATTTTTCCTCCCAACATAATGGAGTCTCCTCCTTCCTTGCGCGGAACACTGCCATGGGGCTGTTATCGTTTTTTTTTTTGCATCTTCGTCCTTTTACGTTTTCTTCTGCCCACCTATCCCTCCATTGGGCATTGTTTACCGGTGGGAGTAAAATTAAATGAACGGGAAAATGAAGGCACGGCTTTCGTGGCCATCCCTGCTTGGGAGAGACGGTCGTGAACTCCACCCTCATGGCTGGTGCGTATGTGGTACGAAAAGCTTGTAGCATCACACGCACTATCAAGCAGCCCGGGTTGGAAGCACACAAAAAAATACGAACGACGCTTTTCCAAACGACCAGCCGGGACCTCTGAAGCTAACAAACATTTTCCATTTGTCTGTGTGTGTTCGCACGCAACCAAACCGGACCCTTGTGGGAAAGTTATTTCTGTTCAATTTAGTGTGGGATGGAGTTTTTTCCTGCGAGAAGTAGAAGAAAAAAAAGATGAGTGAAAACAAAATTGTGCTGGGCAGAGGAAAAAGAAAAACAAGGACGCACGACAGGAAAAATTCGTTTGTCGCACGAGCTCGGCAAAACCCTCTAACGATCCGGTCAAAGTTTGAACGATTACATGTTGTGCCAGCGCAGCGCCCCGGGGAAAAGGCTGTGCAACAGATAGATAAGCGCAACTTTCCAACACACCCACGGCACCTTCCTTTACTTACCAGCACGGCATCAGACCTCAGTCCCACACGCTGCCGGTCATCATCAAGCGATGCCGCCTACAGAAAGCCATATCTCTCCGAGGGCACCTTACTCAGGGCCACGAGACAGACTGACTGTGCGCTCGGTAAGCGAACGAACAGGCGTTGGAGCAGCAGCAGCAGCATCATCTTGCCATTTTTCCATGCTTCACAACGAGCCAACGGTCGAAGTTGAATAACATTTTGCATCCTTCATCGTTTTTGCTCACTCACGCTTGCAGCCTCACCCTGCCGGCAGGCAAAACACTGGAGAATGGTAGAATGGTGGCCAAGCGTTGTTACGTTTCCGATAAGAACGGTTATTTCAGACGGTAGGACATGATTTGGTTTGCCTTCCGGTAGGTATAATGCCTGTCGCTTCACTTGAACTTACTTAGGCAAGAAGGACCTTTCGGTAAAGCGTTAGAATCGTGTGCAAAAAGGGGGGAGGGGGGCAGAAAGGAGCACAAAAAAAACAACGCCACACCGACTAACTGACTGCAAGTGTGTGCTGCCGATTAATATAATTTCTTGCACCCTTTCGAAGCTTTTCTTGTTCGAAGGCTGCAAGTAATGGGCACGGCAGTTGGCAGAAAACCATGTGAGTAAAGTTTGAATTGCGTTAAGAGAAACTGTTCGGTCCAAAAGTAAATGTTATGTCAGTTAGGGCTTTTGGTTGATTTAGTTGATTTATTTAGAAAGTATTTTCGTCCAGTGTTGTATTTTGCTATTGGTTTTATTAGTCAGCGTTACAGGGACGGACAAAATGCTGTTGTTGTTCAAGTACAACATATGAGTTTCTTTAGATTCTTTTAGTGTTCGTTTGAATTGTTGCATCACTTAATATTAATGCAATTTTTTAATTTATTAGTTGACTTTGATTATTTTTATTTTTGTTTGTTTTTTTATTACGGCCTGACCGTATTAACCCTTTTCGAGGAAGTGTATTTTGTTAAACCTGAGAAAAACAACCTGTCTTTTGCAAGCTGTATTGATTGTATATGATTGGAAGTATGTGAAATGTAATGATTATATGGAAAAATATTATTTTTCTTAAAAGTGTGGATAATTTTAAGATAATCTAAATCTAACATGGCTAATAGGTCTCGAACTGGGATGAATGGGAGTTTTCACTGATGCAAGGAGTTGATACCTACTATTTTCGTACGTTTGACACGACCACAGTAAGTGATCAATGCCATGGTGTCCTATACCACATGGACACTCTTTTGTTTTAGACAAGCCGATGCGCCAGTCTATCAGCGTGTTCGTTGCCAGCTATTGCACTGTGAGCAGGAATCCAGGCTATGGTTATCTTGAAGCCTCTATCATAGAGAGAACGCAAACATATTTTTATCTTCCGATGAAAATAGTTTGAGTCTTCAATTGATTTAGACGTAATGGCTTCGATGGTACTGAGACTATGTGTGAAAAGGGCGTATCTATCTGTTTGTCTAGAAGCGATGTCTTCTAGCGCACAGGAGATAGCAGCAAGTTCCGCAACAAATACAGTGCATGGTGCTTCTAGCTGTAAGGAGATATTTCGATGACGCGAAAATACTCCACAGCCTGTTTTGCCATTTATCTTGGGGCCATCTGTGAGGTATGCATTATTGAAGTTTACATTCCCAAAACACTCTCCGAATAGTTTTGGAGCTATTTCCGGTAAAGTGTCCTTGGGAAATATCTTCCTACAATTTTCATTGAGATGTCAATTGATAGGAATCCGTCTGGCAAATTTGTCTGCTGACTGATCGGAGATGGGGTGTTAGTTAGCAGCGGTTTTATGCTCAGAGTCAAGTAATCGTGCCATATTAGTAGTTGATTATTTATATTTTAAGATAAAAATAGAGCAAAGAGGACCCTTTGAGAGAAGGTTTCTTCACCTTTAATTTTTAAATTCTCTTTTAGATTTAGTGCTTACATCCAATCTTTCTTCAATTTATTTCGTTGTTTTGTGCCTGTTCCATCATTAATGAATGTCCTTTATTTAATATTGCATTGAGTGTATGTAACTGCACTATTACTGTCGTTTCTTATTAGATTATTCTTGTTTTAGTTCTAGTTTTAATACATCATAATTTTCTGACTGAGTCATTTTAAAGTTTAAATTAAACGTTATCTAAAAGGAAATCTAACATAAATCAGATTAACATAAAATATATAAAAATAAAATTGAAGCAGTAAAACCTACAGCAAACTAAACATAAAAACGGTTATAACGGATATAACGGTTCAAACTTATGAGCATAAAATGCTTGAAAAATAATAAACCTAGAAATTAGATTTCTCAATGATTATTAACTCTTTTACACTTGTTTTTATCTTAGCATCGTTTTCTTTTATTTTCCTGAAAAATGAACATATTTTTTTTAATATCTTGTTTTTACCGTTCCTTAAGGACGTAAGATGAATTGACTCTTGTTCTGCATACAAAGAAAACTGAAGTAAATTTACTGCCAGTTTCCCTGAGACATTGTACGTTTTCTCGTAAAAGCAATGCGTAAAACCGATCGCTCTGTTTGAGGAAACAATGTCTTAAGTTTCGAGTTTTAATTATTCTTTTCAGCCAGGCCAGTGCTGCATTTGCTGCATTGCCGTCAAAAGCTCCGACCCCTTTTGGGCCAGCACCCGGCAGCTGGAAAAGCATGTACAAAGCCCCAGCTCAACACAACAATCGCTGTGCATGCGATAAATGAAACACTTTGTACGGTTCTGGGTACGTGTGTGCACCAGCAGGAAATAGGGCCACAACCACTCGGCAATCGGGAGCTTTCCGGGAAGCAAACTTTCTCACCGTGCCGTACCGTACCGTAGCCGGAACCCTCAAGTCTCTTCCCTGCTCCGTCACAGCAGCACGAGCAGCAAATATCCTTCCGGAGCGGCTGGTCCGCTTAGCCGTGGTGCCGTGGTTGCACTTTGCTGGTGAGTGAAATAGTTTCAATTTTTGGAACGTTGACCAAAAACTGGCAGCCAGCAAGAACAACACAAACTGCACACTCTAGCGTACACAAATCCACTCACTCGGGAAGGGCGAAGGGGTCAGAATAAAATGAACAATAATAGTAAAGAAACGATAAAACGGGTGAACTGCAGCCAAGAGAGAGAGAACGAGGATAGATCAACTTAATTATCATTAGCAGCACTAGCAGCAACCACACACACACACACATATTGTACCGGCTAACCATAAACATATAATTATTTTGTAGCGTTTTTTTATGTGATGTTGTTCTTGCCAGTTGTTTCGTCCTGCTGCAAGATTCGGGAGCTGCAGTTTAGCAGCCACGGCCAGTGCCGGTTGTGAGTGGCTGTATGCAGAGTTTCGTATGTTTTTCTTATTCATTACCCGAAAAATAAAACCAAACAAACGTTCGTTCACTTCCGGTGCGGCATCGCTAAGGCTTCCGGGACGCGTACCGTCCGCTAGGCCCGCTTCAGCGAAACGGTGGGCTTCCCAGCAGGCGTGACTGGAAAAGTCGATTTGAATGATATTCAGGCGGGTTTTGGTTGTTGTTGTTGTTGTTGGTGCGCCAGGCGCCCCAGTATTTAATGACACGGGGCCCGCCGTTGCTCCCGTGGTGCGTGTGTCCTCCGTGTGCCGGCATTCAACTGCCGAAAGTGCTTTATTGTCCCAGTTTCCCTGGTGCCCGGTGATGCAATCGGCAAATCGGGAATAAAACATATGCAGTGAAGCTATAATTTGAATACATACATGTTTTGGGGTTGGATAGCATTGTGCCGGTGGGTTTTTGTTTAGTGTGCAACATGAAAAACTGAACCGACACTCGAAAGGGAAATGTAAACACAACAGGTAGGATGGTAGGCGCTCAAGCGACCGTTTCTAAGGGGGAGGCGAACATTTTAATGAAATTAGATTATTGTTTACTTCTTATTCAGGTCACTAGGTGGCGGTTGCGTTTTGTGTGTGTGTGTGTGTGTGCAACATTTTTATGCTACTAGCAATTATTAAATTTTGGGACTGGAAGCTTTTTCACGCATGAGGACGCAGTGGCATAGAGTGTGTTAATATTTTATTATTTTTATTTAAATTAAGTTTGCTGCGCACGAACATCTGCTGAGAGTTTATTTGAAATATTTGTGAATCATTGTATTCTATATTTTGCTTCTTCTATATAAAAGTTCGAATATTTTGGATTCATATGCAGATGCATGTCAGGCTCTCTTCAACCTTTCCAATACTTGAAGTCATATACGTACTTAGATTGTAGAGCTAATATGCGTGTAATATAACCTGACTGATTGTATATGACTGTTCATGGACCTTAACATCTTAGCCTTAATTGTGTCAGTCGTTCCTATGTTGGGTGAAATTTTTAATAATATATCCTGAGATGGCCTTTACCTGCAGTTTCTGCCCATTCGTTTTTACAATTTATGCAACTTAACTTTGAAAATGTCGTGTCCTGTTGATAGTCTTACCCTAAGTTAATTCTTTCTGTTATTAACTGCTGCTGTAAGGTTTATAACTTGATGCCTAATGGTTAGATTTGTTTTCAGCCTTTATGCATTTTTATGCCCCGCTGTATGGTTTTGTAAATCATTTTACTTTTGCTAATTGTGATTGTGATCAGTGCTGGAAAATGTCATGAATATCAAGAGATTTTCACCAACAAAAACAATGAACATATCCGTGGTAGCTTGATGCTCATTACTGATAGACAATCAAAGTGCGTCATGACATGCTGAACACGACTTGTGAATTCTTGAGTCCAACGCGATACTCTGACTGACAAGCTTAGCTCAATGCCGTCCCAAGCATAATCATGATTTTTGTCTGGCTGTGAACAGTGCTGCCAAATGACACTGTTTCAATCATCAACACTCATGACTGAAACGAAGCTCAAATCAGATCACGTACACAACTGAGATGATCAGTGACCATACTCAAACAGTTGGAGAATCAATCACATGCTTAGTGACATTTTGATTAGCACCCAACTCTTGTTCACTCACTTGGTCACGACATTTTTGTCGGCGATAATCACGACATTCTTGGAATGCACTTGGCGCGTGGGCTCGAACCACAAAATGAGCATGCTTTCTCCCTCTATCTGTTTTGATTATCTGTAGGGACAAAGAGAACGAGCAAACATGCTCATTTTGTTTCTTGGAACCACTCGCACGCATCGCCTATCTCCCATGACCATCGCGATGATCACCGACTGAAAATGTCGCGACCAAGTGATTGAACAAGAGTTGGTTTGAGGCTCGCCTCTGATCATCACAGTAGAGCTCGTGACGCTGACATGATTTTGTTTCAGCCGGAATTTGTCATGACTATGACATTTTGTAAAACTGATCACAGCAAAAAAAGTCGTGACATAGTGACTGACCAAGCGATGGTCGCAAACATGTCATGAACATGTATGAGTCATACCAATCGTTCTGAGTATCACCTCTGATTATCACAATTGAGTGCGTGACGCTGATATGAATGTTGTTTCAGTCAGATTTTTTTATGACATTGATAGTGACATTTTGCAGCACTGATTGTGATCCCCAATTCAAAGTTATTTTTTACGATTTTCAAGGCGTGTATACTTGCTTTCGCTAGTAAATCGGCTTTCTTGTTCCCTGCTATTTTCAGGCTACTAGGGATCCGATCTAATCTCGGAATTTATCGTTTATTCTATAGTGTAATCCTTAAAAAGAAGTCTTTATTTTGAACAGGAAAGCGATATTGAACAGGAAAGCGGTTGGCGGAAAAACAGTAACTTAAACGTAGGTAAGCTACAAACATGGATCATGCTATAATAATTAAGGTTATAGATTTCATTTTGCATTGCTTAATTCTGAATCATTCATATCTTTATTCTTATTTGCTGGTTGTTGCGGTCTTCCATATTTCAGATCTTTATCAATATATTGATGCAAGTTATCACAGGTTTTGAATGATATTGAATTTAATTCTTCAATATCTCCTATTTTCCTATTTTTTGGTATTTGAAGATTAGATAACTCCATAATTCAAAACAGACCCGATTACTTTCAGTAAAATCTTTTAAATGTCGACATCAAACTGTAAAAAAGTTCGTAGTTCTTGCCAAAAAAAGCAAATTCCAACCAAAAAAATATACTTATTTATTTTAAAGCTATTTCAACCATGAAATGCGTCAAGAAATATTTAAATGTACCACCCAACTATTACCGATGCACATATGAGTCATATTTTGTGCAACCGCGCACACCCTAGAACGTTATGAGCCTGATGCCCCTAAATGAACAGGGGGAGGGGGGGGGAGGCATTTAAAACCGTACCGAGAGCAGCAGCGGCCACATTCGGCAACTTTTATTGCCCTCCTTCTTCGTCTTACGACGGCGGCGGCGGCGGCGGCTTAGGTCTGATGAGGTTTTAAGCTCTTTTTAAATATTCGAAATGTATTCTTCTTTCCTTCTTTTCGTTAGCTTTTCGTACCATACCGCGAGCAAATGGGATCATGACGATTATTCCCGCACGGGGCGCCATTTGTCCCGGCGAGCCTTTTTCGGTGGGAGCGATCCCCCGGAAAACTAGCACGGGTGGAAGGAGCAGGAAGAACAAAAAAGGGACCTTTACATTAATAAATTTACCACTTTAATGACACTTTACCGAGCACACTTATCTTATCGCATGTGGTCCGCACCTCTGGTGGTTGGCGCCTCTTCTTTGTGGCGTCGCTGCGCTAGCAATTGGGCGCCCTTGCTGTATGTCTAGCCGACGCACTGCTTACTACTCTTTCATTGCGCATTCTACCTTCTAAGTTTATGCAACAGAAGACACACTGTGGCCGGGCCTGGAGTAAAAAAACAAAACAGAACAAAGGTCTGCTAGATAGATAGAGCAACAGCAACAACAACAACGAGAAAACAACTGAATTTAGGCCCTAGCTTTAGAAACAAAGAAAATGATGGCGTTACAAAAATAGGTGTACCGAGCGGCGAGGCTCGCCGGCTATCAGTGGAAATGCTCGAGATAAGCTGAAGCTGTTGCACAAGGGGTAGTAAGGGGAAGGGCAAGCGAGGAGACAGAAAAAAAACAAAAATAAAACAAGTCTATCAACCGTGGCCATGCTTTGTGAAAATGTATGCTTGATTATGTTGGTATAATTCATGGCACAGCAAAGGGAGGGTGAAAAACACAGCCACGGACCTTTTGCCGCTTTACGCGAGACGCTTGGCGCCTCCAGCTTTTCAGCGCTTTTCATACAGCACCGAGAACAACGGTAAGAGGATGGGGGTGGAGGGAAAAAAATAGACAACCACACAAACCTTTTGAGGTGAAGGTGGTGCTACCTCTATGCACCGAACAGAACGAGCGGCTTTACATTTCTTTAGCGGCCGTTACCACCACTTCCGACATGGGCGCTCGCAATGACGGATAATCATCCGTCCGCTTGAAAAGGGAAGTGCGCTCTTGCCTCGTTTGAGTATTTGTTTTTCTTTCAATGCGCACAATTACACAAGAGCGCGAGTCGCGAGAGATGTTTGCGCTCCCGTGAAGCGTACGGCCGGGATGCATCGCATGCAGGTTCCGCCCTTTGCGTGGAATGTAAGCCACGCAGCTCATTATTTATTGTGGCGCAGCGGAGGACCTTGCGGGCACTGAGAAGACAGCAGAGGTTCGAATGAGGTTGGATTCGGTCGCTGTAGCAAGAAAATGGAGCAGAAAAATAACAACCTCACCTCACCAAGGTTGTGTACGTTTTGTAGCGTAAAATGGTTAAACTTAGAAAATCAACCATTGCCATTCCCAGGGGGGGGGAAGACACCCGCTGCTGATGTGTTTATTTTCAATGCTCACATTTTCCTCATAAACAATCATCTCCACCATCTCCCTCACCGGTACGGGGTGACAAACTTACCGTGCGCCACAAATTATTCCAAAACCACCATTAGCTCGGCTGTAACCCAAGCTCCACCTGGCCATCCTTTTGCCAAGCAAGCATGCTCCTCCAACGTAGAACAATGTCGCACACATCGACCGAGCGGCGTCAGACAGCAATGGAACGAGGCCACTCCACTGCTTCAGGTGGAAGATCCATTTCAGCGCTTCAACTCTCCACTTTCCACTCATCCTTATCCTACCTCCCTGCATACATCCGCTCCAGTATCATTGACATTGGATTTGTCGTTAGTGGTGGTTTGTAAAAAAAAGCAACATAAAGAGCATATTCTCTCCCACCGGCACAACACTAGTGGGTGCATATTATCCTTTTTCTACTTCTGCTGCACCGCTGTTGCACTTCGCTCGCCTGCTCGCTCGTTCCTTTCAGCAAGCCAGCATTTCTCGCATTTTTCTTGCTGCTGCTGCTGCTGCTGAATGGGATGAATCGGTGGCACTTTGGCTTCTGCTTAAGTGCACCCGAATAGTTGTACACCTGGTGCATGAGTGGTGCACCACACAGTGCAAGGGTGCCTGCAGGGCGGGGGAGTGATTTAATGACTCAGAAAGATGCTCCTGAATCGGGTCGTTTGCTGACAAATTGCCGTGTATATTGTCTTTTTCAAGCTTTTGCGATGCTTTTTGTGGCAGCTCGGGGAAAAAGGACGGGCAGCGTCGCTGAGAAGTTGGAGGTTGGTAAAGAAATGCGGCTGAAGATCAAGAATTGAAAGCGTTGTAATTAATGCAAGATAATGGTGCGAGGGTGAGGACTGATCTTGCAATGCTTGCAATAGAAGTTACGATGAATAACGAAGCATAAAAGCTGCAGAAGGGTGTCATGGGACGTTTTAGTACATTGAGACTTTTTAATGTTTAATGATAGATTATACTTAGAATTTTATTAACTTAATTACTTCTTCTCGATCTCTTTCACTTAAGACGCTCTCTTGGTCTTCACATTGCAGGTTGAGTTCAGTTCAAACAAAACGCCTTCATTGTACTGCCACACATACACTTATTTTTACACATAATATCGAACATTTATCGTACAATTTGCATATGGATTAGGGTATCTAACGCAGTTTCAAATTTATGCGATTTTTGAATTTTCCTTCAACCTACAACAATGAAGAAAAAGACTATTTCGGGATATGAACGATGGACGATTTAAAAAAAAAACAATACCGGCCCGTGTGTTTGACATTTAATTTGGCTATTTTTGTCTAATACAATTCTACTTAAGGACAATAAAACTGCGCAATGGCTTAATATTGGCATACATACAAATAAATTATTAATTAAACCATTAGAAACTTATCTTCTTTTGTTTAAAAGACTTGTTTTTTTGTTTTCTTTTGCAAAGTTGATATAAAATTGCTGGAATAAATAACAGACCCGTTTTAAATCGCATGATCTATGTTTTTGTAGACTAGTAAAACCATTTGTTATTTGATTTCAAATCAGTTTATTAAGCATGTCAAAGTAACATTACAAATGTATAGAACAGTGATGTCAAATACACAGTTTATGAAATTTATGAATTTACTCATGCTTTACTTCAGTAGCGGTCGTGCCTACTCGGAAATTTAATTATTTATATTTAATTGCTTCGGATGTGTGCTAACTGCGGCTACCTGGATAGTAATATAAACCTCATATATTACCTTCACACAATGACACACGAAGTACAAATCCTGCATTTTGACAACGCTTATAACTAATGACAATAGATCAAAATTATCACTACGTCAGCAAATATTGGCTAGGTATGTGGCCATTTTGTTGGACCAGCATATACTCAACCTCATACAGTTCTTAACTTTTTTGAGGGCTTGGTTTTCGTTGTTTTTAAATATATCGACCTGATTTTTGCAGAAGCATATCTAAAGAGTACCCTCATCAATGAAGTGAAGAAAGTGGTATTCCAATACATGATTTCCAAATTTTTCGAACGGAATGTAAATATTGATAGTCCGACTTTAGCGTGCTCTCAGGAAACAACTACTAAAACACTTGCTACAAGCTACCTTGGCAGATATCTTCCCAAACAAGTAACTATGTGTAACTCACTGCACTCTTCGATAATTGAACTATTTAAACTGAATGTTGAATTCTTCTTCCTCAGTGATTCAACATTAATACACCCGTTTTTCTTATCTTATGATTTACAATCTATTTCTGTTTCATTCAAATAACTGCCAAAGGTCTTCGCGTGCCGGATTAGGAGCCTTCGCGGGCCGCATTTGGCATGTCGCATTTGACATGTCTGATATAGAATATTATAATAAACCAATATTAGCAGCGTAACATGATCGTGTAGGTTGTTGCACTTAAGAAGTTGCAGAATATGATAGAAACCATCCAACAACACAGGAATCTTACTTACATTTATTAATGATTTAATCGAAATATTTTTGTTTTGTTTATCGTAACGTTTGGTTTGTGACAGTCATGTGATTTTATCATGTGATCTTTTGGTTTTGACGTTTGTTTGGATTAACATTATTACGGCTTCGGCCGTATTAAATGTTTATGAAGTTTAATAAAATATATGTATCATTTATGTAGCTATGATATTTCCTGTTTCGTCTTTTTATAACAAAAAAAAAAAATGATTCTAAGCTATAAAAAACTGTTTTGTTTGCTCACTTTTAGCTGAACTTATAGAATTAATATTCATTCTACTGTAATACCTTGAATACTTTACCACACCACTTCAACCATGCTGCCTGCTAATGAAACATGATTCGATTCTATAAGTCCTTATCCCTATCTGGCTGCTGCTGTCAAAGTCATCAAACAGTGCGCCTAAGGGATATTGAAATTATTTCACAGCGCATACATTGTAAGTACCGAGTGCCGCCCCAAACGGAACCGTCACCGGTTTTGAATCCCCCAAAAAGCCCGCCTAGAACGTGCAGAACGCTTGGAGTACCCGTTTTTTTTTTTTTTGGTTGCAGGTGGGTGCAGCGAGGATAGCACACTTGAGCCCAGAGTCAGCTCACCGAGTCGTGGCCGCTGGACGTGTTCGTGTCGGTGAATGAATTGCCGCGATGTGCGCTTCACGGGAAACCGAGTCGTGACTTGATTTCGCTCGGTGCAATTTCACTCCAAACTGGGGTGGACGGGGAGAGTTGACGGAACTGCACGCTGGCAGCGGTACCAAGGAACGGAAAAGCTTTTGAGCCCCGGAGGCAACGACTGGCGAGAAGCTCTCGAAGCGGTGAAACCTGCTTGACATTTCCAGTGCTCGCTCGATAACGACCTCAGCGACGACGTTCTTGGGAGTGTGTCCTACCGTCATGCCTTGACTGTAACATTGTCTGAAGAAGCTTGGGAGTGGTTCATGCCCTCTCGCCGTCAAACCCATAAAAGCATCGCGTTCTGTTAAATTTTTGATTCGTACCATCCGCGAAAAAAACTAATGCGAAACGAACGAACGATTCCGTTCGAACAAGGCGATCGCGTTGCCATTTGGTTTGACAATTGCTTAGCATACTTCTAGCTCGCTGCACTTTTGCTCACCGGCGGCGACACACCAAAAGCAAACTCTCATCCTGCAAATGAAAAGAATATTGTCACTGTCCCAAAATAAATGGGGGAAAAAAACAAAGCACCACCAACCACCACCACCGCCCTACCGGACATAGGCTGCCTTGTTTTATGTAAATTTATTCGCGCACTCGCTCGCGCTCACCCGGTACAAAGTGGGTTAATGAGGTGTTTATTGCAGCGCTGCTCTACGTTCGGCATCTGTCCCGGCATCATCATCATCATCATCACCGTTTGTCGCTCGAGATGTCAAGCCTCGGCAGATTCTGTCCACCGCTCGCCCAACCGTCAGGGCAGGTCCTCGCGCTCACCCGCAACACAACTTTTTAATTAGGACGGGAAGCGAACGAAAACGGACACTTGCTTCATGTTGCAATGGGCAATGGGCGGTTGAAGAGGGATAAGGGACAGCGCGGTAGCGTGGGTGCCGGTTACTTAATGAAGGATACGGACCGAAAAAGCATCATATCCAACGGCGATGCGTCTCAAGAGGTTCATTACGCGGGGTACACGAGCAAGCCGGTAACAGCTTTGCCAACATTGGCAAACGATGTTTGCAGACTGATCGTGCTCATTGTGGGGCGCAGTGATTCACGGCTTCATTCCCCGAGCGGTGGACGAGTGTTTAATTTGTACAACGGCACACGGCAACGGTCAATGGAGTTATGGGAATGGATGTTGCTTGTCTCTTTTTTTTTGTTGCTACTCAAGATGGCCCGTCGTTCTGTGGCCGGGCTGGTTCTATACTGCTTGTTACCAGTGTTCTAGATGAACTGGGGCACTTTCAGAATGTTTTTCTTCCATCAAATTCTGAGAAAATATTTATTCTTTATTTTATCGTGCAGCAAACGGAAAAGCTGACGATGAACGCTTGAGACTAAAGTGAAGATAAATAATTCACTGGAAGTTGCAAAGTGTGGAAATTTTGTTTATGAGTAGTTTTTTTTGCAGGTTCGGTTGTAAAATTGAAAGAGCCTTATGGACAAAGTAGCACAATTGTCACTGTACAATTTACCACTAACTTGACAACAGCATAGTAGCTACATACTTCTCAAATTGATATAGCACTATAGTATGGCATATGGTACTGGTTTTGTTTAGCATATCTGTTTGTGCCATCCCAATTTCCTCGTTTATGAACTAGATTATTCATATTCCAACATTTATGGTGAGTTTTACACGACTTGTTAAAAAATATAATGGTGGATGGAACACACTCGGGGCCTTTAGTTTTCACCTATGGTATGCGCCAGGTGGGCAGACTTGCCTGTCTCCTATTCAACCTGGTGCTCGACTCGAAGGTGTAGACTAACCATCTTCTATAAGTCAACCCAGATCCTGGCATGCGCTGATGATATAGACATCATTGGTCTTCGGCTCTTAAATGTAGCAGAAGCCTACCAACGGATCAAGCAGGCGGCAGAGAGCCTCGGATTGCAGATAAACGAGGCAAAGACCAAACTGATGGTGGCAACATCAGCGGGCCTACCAATAAATAATCAGAATCTACGTAGGCGTGATGTACAGATAGGTGAACGCACTTTTGAAGTCCTCCCAGAATTCACCTATCTGGGATCAAAGGTCAGCAACGACAACAGCTGAGTTGCGCGCAAGGATGCTGGCGGCCAACCGGTCATTCTACAGCCTGAAAAAGCAGTTTACCTCAAAGAACCTGTCGCGACGGACGAAGCTGGGACTATATAGTACCTATATAGTACCAGTGCTCACATACGCCTCTGAGACAGGGACACTGTCCAAATCTGAGGAAACCCTCTTAGCCGCGTTCGAGAGGAAGATGCTCAGAAGGATACTTGGCCCCATATGTGTGGAAGGCCAATGTCGTGGCTAAGGTCTTTTTAGGCCGCCTAAAAGGACTGATGGGGCGTGGTAGGCCCAAATTGAGGTGACAAGATGGCGTGTCTGGTGTCCGCCATTAAGACCAGAATAATGGACTGGCAGAAGAAGGTGCGAGACCGTAAGCTGTTTCGGACACTCCTGAGGCAGGCCAAGACCGCAAAGCGATTGTAGCGCCGGATAAGTAGTTATGTAATGATTGGCTTCATTATAAAGAAAAGCTATTTTTGGAAACAAAAACTGTGTATTTGACTGTGTGTTAAAGAAAACATGATGAAAGAAGAATGGGCTTATTAGAACTCCAAGAAGTCGTTCAAAAACGTAGTCAATGTTCAATAATAAAATTTATACTGAAATGTTTATGTTCCATGAAGATACTTTGTGGTAGAGGAAAACGTTAGTAACTCCAGGAATCTGATTACTGTACCTCTTAGATATCTTTCACTCCAAACAATTTCATGACCGAAAGCCCCTGACAATCTTTTTTAGATTTATTTACAATGCAGTAAGTTGTTAACCAACGTTAATGAACAATTATTTGTACACACAACAATCAATTGATTCTCAGTAAAACAAAAGTTCAACTATAGGCTAAAAATACTGGACAAAATGTTGGGAAGTCTCAATACCATTCCAATTTTTCTCAAGATTTCGATACGTATGAAACATTGCCGGAATGAAACTTTATATTGAATAATAACTAACTATGTCTATTGTATGTTTTGAGTAATAGTTTCTAGTGTTTTGAGTAATAGATTTATAAAATCTAAATCAATTATATTCTTATTATATTTATGGCAGCGTAACATTACAATCTATCCTGCACTCCTCAGTAAAAATTAGAAAAAGTTACTTTTAAATTTCTGAACAGTTATGAAGCCAACAACGAAGCATGAATTGTTTCATGCAACACTTTTGTCTGTTCACTTGTCCCCCAAATGACCTAAAAAGCAAATGCCTTTACCCTGCTACAGTTTTATTGTTTCCTTTCTGGCCCATCTCTCGCAACGTATGCACTAAAAAGTCTACCGAGTGATCCCGGAACCGATTATCCCCTTTTTGCCTGGTGATATCAAACTACACCATCGTTCGGCAAACAATATCGCTCGCTTCACACATTCGCGTGTTTCACAGGTTTTGCTCAGTTTTTAGTTGCCATCCCATTGTAAACCCTCACCTCCTTCACTGTTGGACTAAAACACTACAGAGCTTTACACATGCAGTAATCTAGCCCCAACCCACCCAGTGTCGTGCTTCTAATGGACGGCCTCATTAGCGAGCACAACGTTTTGCGTGTGTGTCTATAGCGGGCTTAAAATTTGTCAACGTTTTCCGTAAAGCTCGCGTGAACCGGCATAAACAATCAAGGTTTTTCCTACCAAGGGGAAGTGATGGAAAAGTTCGGCCCGGAAAAGCTTACCACAGTACAGTAACATCTGTTACGGCGTATACCGCAAAGTTGACATATATTCATGGCTGTGCTCCATCAACGGTTATCGAGCGCCCGGCTAGCATGGAACGATGGAACTTTGCACGATGGTTGCTAAACCGCAGCAACAAAAAAAAAAAAGAGTGCCGAGATTGGACCATGGAAACCGGCCGCTGCATCCAGCAGACCACCCGCCCAAAGACCGTTTATTATCTAAATACGATTAAAACCCTCAGCTGCAATATGCGTACGAAGAAGTTTCTGCGCGGGTGTATCAGGAAAACAATAATTATTTGCGATGCTGCATTTGCGCTGCACCGGTTTGTGGAAATTCACAACCAGGAAAACGTTTTTCATCTCGTCAACCACAGACCGATCCGGGAGGCGATTATCCCTTAAACGGGTTTGTTTGGCGGTTGTTGTTGGTGTCGCAAGCAAGCAGGAACGCCTCACACGTAACACTTTCAACTTTTAACAGACCCCTTTTAACCCGTTCCCGCCCTCGGTAAACACTTTCGCTGCATGTTGTCATCGTGCTATGCCTTGTCCAGCCTGCGGACCTCGTTGGTGGCTTGTAATGAATTCATATAAAACATAATTTTATTTGCACGCCACATATGTCGTAGGTCGGTGGGCACACACAGACAGTGTTCGCATCGATGTCCGCCGTTGAGTACGGCGTTGATGCATCACGGCTACGCCGATCGGGATGTTTGCAATACACACAACAAGATGCGATAAAATGCGGGTAGTATTTATTTTTCATAAATCGTACACCGTCGCTGGCGCTGTTGCGTGAGTGTGATGCAGGGTAGGCTAACGATGGTGGTCAGTCAGTTATCGTTATTTCGATTGCCAACCAGGATCCATGCTACCATTACGTTGACGGTCGTATCTTCGTGACCGTTTGGTGGTGATTATTGGACATTGGTAGGGAAGCGAGAAGCGGAATGATTGTGATGACTTTCGGTTGCATTTGCTGCGTCCTGTTTGATGCACGGTGTGATAATAAGGGGACATTTACCGAAATCAATAGAATTCATTGGAAAACGATGCAGAAGATTGAATGTAAGCATCCATTTTAGGTATCAGGGAATGTTGAAAGATTGTATTAATCAAAGGTTTGGCCATGTGTAAGTTAATTTGTTTAGAATATGGTACAAAAAATAAAAATATCTGTACTAGTGACAGTTTTGGCAAAATAATTACTGCCGTTATGTGATTATGTGCCGTTTACTAAATTCAATTACGAGCCTGGAATGACGATAGCAGAACTGACTTCACGTTTAAGTGTTCGAAATGGGTCCAATCGTAACATTATATAAATGTTCTGTTCGTTATCTATTGTATACTGTAAAAACAATTTGACTCGAGAGGACTTTATGGACCATCGATTTATAAACACTAAACACTAACAGTAACTTTCATTATAGTTTGGTTTTAATCCTGAAAATATTTCAAAATGTTTTTGATAATTTCGAAAGAGAGAGAGAGCGAGAGATGAGTTCCTATCGACAATTTGGTTCTATCATCAATTGCCCCAAACAATCAAATTTGCAAACTATTCGAAGCGCTTGATATTTTTAGAAAATTTCCCTATGTTACACGTATTACAGGTAAGTCACTTATGAAATAAATGAAAGCAATCATTATATCCACGAAACTGCAACTACCGTTCCTCTTCGACCGAGTTTCGGCAAGCGGTTTATAATCAAAAATCCAATTATAGCGATGTGTTGAAGCTTTTCCAACTGTTCACCTAATGTGCACAAACGATTGTGCAACATAATTAAAAACAAAAATAATTAAAGAGCCTTCATATGCTATGAATTTCATATGCTTTGTTCCTACAACGCTACACCGTGCTGTAGAGGTGCCCAGAAGCACCAACACCAAAGATCAAAGCCCAATGCAATGATTCAATCATCGAGCCGTTTCAATCATCTCGGAAAGGATTTCAATGGAAAATTGTCAATATTTGAGTGTTGCTTGTATGCGCGACATTTGACACCGATGCCATCACGAGCATGAGCGAACAACGACACCCAAAGCTTTTAATATTGACGGGAAAATAAAGCTGCTGGCACGAATCGAGTGGGTCGCTTTTTACAGCACTGTACTTTAGGTGCTTGAAAAGTAAACGGAATATTATTATTTTTCAAAGCCTTGGAAATTTTTTATAATTCTTATAAAATCATGAAAAACAAAAAAAATATAAAAAATTAAACACGATTTTTAGGCAATTTTAATTTGGTGTTAACTCATTAAAAACGAGAATAAAATTATTTTATTTTATATTTTTTAGTATTTTTTTATCCAACTGTGTTGGATATTTTGTTAAACGGATGGTTATGGTTTTATGCGCATGGTTTCAAGGATCATTTCAAGTACATTAGACCAAGAAATAGTACAAGAAATAGAGAAAGAAGGCAAAGTTCACCCTCGCAACGAATAGAAAAAGGGAGAGCGCAATCTAGAGCGTAAGGTGCATTTGAGATATTTGGTGAGAAAAATGCTCGCAAAACACGGCGATGTGATGATCATTAAATTTTCATATCCAAAAGTGAGTGAATTAATAAAAAACGTTTAATAATAAAAATAACAATAAAAATAATAATAATTCAAATAATAATAATAATAATAATAATAATAATAATAATAATAATAATAATAATAATAATAATAATAATAATAATAATAATAATACAGGGTTTACCAGCATAATAAACAACTGTTCACTTGTTTATAACAATAGTCGTTTTGAATAGACACCGCTGTGTACCACTTGCTCACACGTCAGATAGTGTAAGCTACTCTGTCCAATTCAATAACACAATTTTCGCCTTCGATAAGCAACTGTCAGATTCGGCACAGTTTGTTTTGTTGGGACAAATTTTTCAAAAACCAAACATTTTCAAACATTGTTCTTTTATTCAAGCAATATGCAGTATAAACCATATATTTCAATAAATCAAAACATTATTTTTGTTAATTATACAATGACCACAAGAAACCGTGCCGAATCCGACCGTTGTGCAATCGAAGGCGAAAATTGTGTTATTGAATTGGACAGAGTAGCTTACACCATCTGACGTGTGAGCAAGTGGTAGACAGCGGTGTCTATTCAAAACGACTCTTGTTATAAACAAGTGGACAGTTGTTTATTATGCTGGTAAACCCTGTAATAATAATAATAATAATAATAATAATAATAATCATAATCATAATAATAATAATAATAATAATAATAATAATATAATAATAATAGTAATAATAATAATATAATAATAATAATAATAATAATAATAATAGTAATAATAATAATAATAATAATAATAATAATAATAATAATAATAACAATAATAATAATAATAATAATAATAATAATAATAATAATAATAATAATAATAATAATAATAATAATAATATAATAATAATAATAATAATAATAATATAATAATAATAATAATAATAATAATATAATAATAATAATAATAATAATAATAATAATAATAATAATAATAATAATAATAATAATAATAATAATAATAATAATAATAATAATAATAATAATAATAATAATAATAATAATAATAATAATAATAATATAATAATAATAATAATAATAATAATAATAATAATAATAATAATAATAATAATAATAATAATAATAATAATAATAATAATAATAATAATAATAATAATAATAATAATAATAATAATAATAATAATAATAATAATAATAGTAATAATAAAAATAACAATAACAATAACAATAACAATAATACTAATAATGTTTTGTCATAATAATAATATAATATACATAATATAATAACGTGTAATAATAAATAACCAATATCAATAGAAAAACCAACCTCAAAATTGTTCCGGCCACAGAAATACTGCCAACGATATATTCTTTCTAGTGTTTTGAAGTAATTAAATACTATTACATTAAAAAAAGAAAACCAAACGGTCAGCCGATCATGAAGAAGCTAACATTGATCTAAAACTTAAATAGCTCTTTCGAGTGGCATTATAAAGGCTTACTCACTTCAGCTCTCCTGTTTACAAACAATCATCCCTCTAATCCCTGCAATCGTACACTTCCTCCACCACTTCATGATTCCGTATTGTATGGCCTTATCCGTTTTTTCTTGAAACCCATTTTCTGAGACGTTTGCCATAAATAACGCAATGGCACCATTCCATGCAGTACCTATCCCAACCCAAAACCACCCAGAACCGATCCCACACACACGCGCACACGCGGGTTTGTCACACGATTGCGTACTACATCGAGCGGTGGAATTGACAGCAAACTGTCTATCGTTTTACCGTAGGGGTCAATTTCACTCTTGACTTCTTTTTTTCCCCTCCTATTTGTTCTTCACTTTCGCACACTCTTACTTTCAATCAAGCAGCCCGGACAGGAACAACCAGGGACACACATTGGGACCGGACCTACACCACAATCGCTGACGGTGTCGTAAATTTTACCGAACAATTCACTTAACGCAACCTAACACACAGCCTAGCAACAGCAACACTTCACGTTTGTTTCTCCCGGGCAAAGAATGTGCATATCCATCGTCCACGGTTCCATAATCGCAGCGAAGTTTGCCGCAATTCCGTTGGTCAATTTTGGACATTTATCTTTTGGGACGAAGGGTGTCCCCGTTAGGACGCCAGTGGACCTTTTTTGCTTTCTCCGCTACCTCGCTCGCTTGAAGTTTGTTTGGGTTTTACATCCTTTGTGCCCGGGGTAGCAAAACTGTCAACACAATTCCCGGTTCTGACCCCCCGGGGCACGGTGGGTGGTATAAACTATGGGTCTGTGTGTGTGTTCGTCTATGTGTTTATAATGTTGGCTTGCTCAAAGGACCACTTTTTGTCGCTGTCTCGCTGGGTGAAGCTCGAGCAATGAACCGGGCAGGGTATGGGGAAAACAGGGGGCAAAGAAATAGCTCACCAGCATCCCCGCAGCAACGACAAAAGCGTAAAAGTAGCATCGGTGAGCAAAAATCCCTTTAATTTATTAAGGTCTCAAAATTTATTACTTCAATTTTCTATTCAATCTCCTTTTATAGGTTTACAGGATTTCATCTCCACTGACAGTGTTGCTGCTGCTGCTCCTGCTCTACTTGCGGCTGTTCCCTACTGCACGCTATGCTGAATATTTTCCAGCTCAACACTTTCGCTCGCGTGACGCTAGTGGCGCTAGAAACGTTTTTTTCCCCCCGTCAGCTTGTATTATCCATTTTCTGCTTCCTGCATTCTTGCTCATATTTTGGTCGTTTTACTCGTCAGCAATACGACGCTTTTGACACTTTAAATTCTATCACCGAGTAGAGTGCATTTTTGATGAGCATTTTTGCAGTTGAAATAGATTTTGGAACTTTGAGCATTTCTTAAGTAAGGGCATGTTTTCGTCAATATAAAAATATTACAAAGATAACATATGAAAGCTATTGCATACATCAACAAAATAACAAATGTTATAATCCACCAAAACATTGAATATAATTGATAAAATTGAATAGATGATAGGTAAAAAATAAAAAATTCTAACCAAAAACTAGGAAACAAACATACAAAAGAGGTATAAAAAATGTTAAGGAACACATAACAACCTTTAGATTTTTTATAAACTAATAAACATAAAACCAAAGATTGATGTAAGTTAAAAAACGAAAAGAAGAAATAAAATGTTTTAAAGCGATATGCTAAATGTAACGAATAAGGAAGGAGGAACAAAATAAAACATACTGTTACAAAATGTAAAACTTGTAAAGAGGACCCTTGTTTTGAAAAGATAAAGAATGTAATTGTATAAAAAGCAAAGTGAGTCAGCAACGTTTATTGTGAAAAACATAAGTTACAAAAATAGATAAGAATGTAGGACAGTTACCGAAAAGAATCAAATTAAATCACTGGAAACTAAAAAAAAACACAAAAAATCATCTAGATCAGCTTGGTCGTAGTAACAGGACTGGATAATAAAACAATGTAAAACATTGGACTGGTGACTTATAAAAGGAGAATAACTAAAACAAACCGTAAAATATTATAAAATAAAACTCTATGCGAATTCTTCATCATGTTAAATGAACAAAATATGACTAAAGACCGACTGAAAACAGATATTCCTCCTCTGCAACCCCTTTCTCAACGATTATACCCTGCTCGATAAGTGACTTATGGCGATCGTTTGCTGTTTCCCTTTCCCAACCCACTCCAACTCAGCTACAATTTTCCACAAAATTCATCCTCTGCCGTCAGATAGTGTAAACCCGAAACTGCTTTTCTCCGAAATGGAATTCCATCAGCGGTTCTCTCCTACTTGCTTGAGGATATTCGATCGTGTGTGTGTGTGTGTGTGTGTGTGTGTGTGTGTGTGGGGTGGAGCGTGTTGAACCAGGAGGAAAGCATCTTTGCCAACTACTTCAATCGCATAGAAAGGATTGATTTGTTTCCTTAGCACTTCTCGATTCGTTTCGGTGGGCGGTGAGCGCATTTGACTTCGATTGGCAGGAAAGCTTTTTGTCGTTCGCAACAAAAAAAAAGTTGAAATAGAAAGGATTGATGCGACCTTGGCCCGGGTTGACGCATACAAAGTGTAGGTCTGTGAATTGAGATGATTGAAAAAAAAATACACGAGGTTTAAAAGCCTCCCAACTGGGGAAGAAAAATGTGCAGCCTTTTCAGAATAAAGTGGAACGAGACGATGGCTTCATTTTTCGTGGTGCTGATTTATGAATATCCTTAGAATACTGTGTCCTGATGCTCAACATTTGCGAATGATTCCATCTGATGGATTTTTCGAAACATGAACCGAAAAAAAAATATTTTAATTAAAGTTGAATATCGCAGACATTTTAAACCGACACTTTAAACACTAATACACCAAGACAAATAAAGGAACCATAAAGTTAATGCTTCATTTTAAATAATAGGTAGCTGTCCCATCATGATGGTCCCGTATGATGAACGCATTCAGTCCGTCACTGTCAGCCATCAATTTAGTGACACGCTTCCAAAACGCAAAACCCCTTTTTCCATTCATTCATGTAAAGTTCATGTCCAGCCACAGCAGTCGTCCTTTATTGTCTCTTCGGTGCCTTAAAAGTGAAACCTTGCGCGACACAACATCTTGTCGCCGTTGCCCTTTAAACGATCCTATTAGTACAGTGACACAGCAGCAACGGCAGCAGGACGCGCGTCCGTCTGTGTCGATAAGAAGTGGAGAGTAAAACGTAGGCTTCAGCAAATGAACTGTTGGGTTGCCCGCATTTTTATTCAACCACTTTTTTTGTGTATGTTGCGCCTCAAACATACCGCTGAAAAGTGACAGTGGTATCGATCGAAAGCAAAATTAATGCTCACCTGTACAATTATTTGCGTTGCGTCGCTGTCCCTTGTTTGGAAAGGGTTGCGTAGGTACCGAATTCTGAGGGCCCAGCACCATCCGGGTGGTAGCAGAAGAAGAAAAAGGGTGTTCGAAAGTTACAAACGAGATGTGCGAGATCGCGCGGCCCAACAAGGATGCAATTTTTGGCGGCACCCGCATGCGTGCGGCCGAATAATCATCGTGCCGGTCCTGGCATGCGGATGCTCACGGACGCACAAAAGCGAACGGGCAAAATTAACTCACCCGCCAGCGTGCATCGGCGACTCTCAATCAAAAGTCAAGCTTGGTAGGGCGAAAAATAAAGAAAGAAGAGAAAAAAAAACAACACTCAAGCAGCAAGGATGTTCGGGGAACGGGGAGGACCGTTTCGGCCCCAAACTGGTTTCGGCAGGTGCAACAGTTTCGGTCGAGCTGTGGCAAGTGATTGAAATTGTTTTCGAACCAGCATGGACGATGCAATGGTTTGGTTTGCAAACGGTCCCGATTGCCCGCAGGATTTTGGCTTTTGAAGAAATGTTCGCTCAAAGAAGAAGCACATTTTGGCGCATTTTTTGGGGTCTGGAAAGATTCGTGTGGAGCAGTAGAAAAAAAAGTCTGCGATGAGGCGGTTGAATATGAATGGGAAACAAATGTTTTATTACATTAGCTAGGTATAAATTTTTAGAATGAAAAAAAATAAAAAGGACTATTAAATAGATACAGCTATCTTAACGAATGTTTAACGAAATATATTTGGTAGTTCTGTATGGTAAAAAAATGTTATAATAATAATAATAATAATAATAATAATAATAATAATAATAATAATAATAATAATAATAATAATAATAATAATAAAATATAATAATAATAATAATAATAATAATAATAATAATAATAATATAATAATAATAATAATAATAATAATAATAATAATAATAATAATAATAATAATAATAATAAAAAATAATAACAATAATAATAATAAAAAATAATAATAATAATAATAATAATATTATAATAATAATAATAATAATAATAATAATAATAATAACAATAACAATAATGAAAATAGATAAATAAATAAATATAGAACATGTGCTACGCAAGATTAACTTAAGCTAATTGAAACTAACGCTGAGATCGACAATGTTGTTTAAAAAGGTGTAACTATTTATCATTTGGTGTAATGGATCTTTGGAACCAAAGTATGTCGACCTAAATTTGGTGTTAAATAATGCTCTTGGTCTTAAGTTTCACCTAAGAGTCAAAAAGTGAACATTTTTGATAATGTACGGAGCGTCAATTGATCCGCTAATAAGCTTGTGTAAAAAGATGCACTGAGCCGTCATTTGCATGTGTTTTAGATATTCCAGTCCGAAAAGATTGCTTTAAGTATTTCTTTAATAGTTTAAAGCCAATTCTGAAATTTGAAAAGTTGAGATGCCTGTGTGTTGAACAAGAATCTTCTAGATACAGTAAACATAGCCATCAATCGTAAAACATGAGAAAATAAGGAAAATAAAATTAAATAGATTGAAAGAACAAGAAAACTATAGATTGAAACAAGAATATCTAACAAGAGAAAGAACAAAAGCTCTATCCATATTTAAACCTACCGTTAAAGTTTGTAAGAACTGTTAAAAAAAGTTGACAATATCAGCAGATAAATTTATTGTAAAACATGAACAAAAAGCTTTCTGCGATATCCAAAAACAACAAAGTAACAAGAAAGAGTACAAGATTATGCACCGTCCAAAAAGCAGATCGCACGATCGTACCGGGCAACGAAGGCAAAAATAAGGGGGACCGCAAAGAACATTTCACCGCGAAGCGAAGCATCCGCGCAGGCCACGGTGCAAGGTGGCCTGAAGGCTGAATTGCAGATGAAGCTGAGATGCACGGACAGGGTTTATACTGATTTCTCCCGGTCCCGGTTTCGCCCGGTTGATTGCAAAACCACGCTGCCAAAACGTACCGCCCCGGAAGGTGGAAACCGCACGAAATTTATGCACTTAAGAGGCCAGGTGCAAGATTTTTGTTCATCATTCTCTCTGTCCGCTTCTTTATGCGTTGCGTGGCGCGATTCTTTTCTTCGGAATCGCTCTTGTTTTGTTTTTTTTTTTCTGCACGCACTGCACATTCTGTCGCTTTTCTACCGGTCCCGGAACACGACAGTGCCCGGTCGCTTGGTTTGTTATTATTTCTGTTGTTTTTGTTTGCTGTTCGGTCAGACTTCGCGTGTCCGTCTGCATTTTCGTGGTCCGTGGTACCTGCGGCACGAAAAACCATCAAGTCTGTTTATCGAATGCCGGATGCATTCTGCCAGGCACACGCGCCTCTTTCCCGTGTGTGTATGCCAACGGTGTAAGGACGGTGTATTTTCGGTTGGCCGTGTTTCTAATCTTACCCCAGCCCTTCCGTTGCCCTGCCATGGTGTCTGTTTCTCGTTAAGATTAGATTTCAACGCGAAAGGTAGGGAAGGCGTTCGAGTGGACGGCAGAACACCGGTGTCGCCTGCGTTTTCAGGATCCAGTGTGCCTGTGCTGCGTGGCAGACGCTAAAAGGTTTTGTTTTGTTTTACCATTTTGTTTTGGCTTTTCAAAAACAGTTTCACCTGTCTGCAGGCAAAAAACATGATTTCGTTCCACTTCCTTTCCTTAAAACGCATTTTAGTGGTTTTGTTTTGAGTAACCTGGAAAATGTTTTCAAACACCGAATGCGGATCGCCCGGTTCAGCTGCCCTGGAGGACCTGGAGGACAGCGTGTTTTGTGGCGTCAGAAAATGTCTCTTGCAGCGTGTTATCTTATCCTGCTTAATGGCAGCACTTGTCTTGATTTAAGGAAAGCTTTTCTGGGCCTGGTAGGGGATGGCTAGAAGCAATTGTTCGAGGATAGTATTGGATGATATCTTTTTGAAAGGCATCGTGAGCGTTTCAAATTGAGCCAGGTCAAGGGGTAAACACATTATTGGCAGCTTTGCCAGGTCAAGAGTGAAAATGGCCATAAAGGGGCTCACTGCGAATGGATAAGCGTAATGGCTTCATTTTTACGATTAGGTTAAATTTCTTAAGAAATCTTTCCGATTTGCTGCTGGCACATAAACACATTAAGGATATGAAAAGGGTTTAGGATGAGTTTGAGAGCGTTTGATTTTTATTCCTGACCCACATAAAGTATTTACTAATAGACAAAAGTCCTTATTCTATTCGTTTGGTACTTTATTCAATATCTAATAGATCTAGACCGTCCAGTAATCAGAAGCAGGTTTACATAGATAATTTGACCCTTGAAGTTAACCCTTGAAGAACAATATATTTCCCTAAAAGCGTAGGTCGGCAATGTCCTATGTTTTTATTCTGTGAATGATCCTGTATTGTAAATGGCTAAATCTTTGAACCATTATTATGATGTTGCTGACATATCCATTAATCTACCATAATACATCAAATCTCTGAGGATTTTTAAAGTTTAATGTACACATGATGTACACATTGAGAGAGTTAGTTAATTGCAGAAGGCTTTCCATTGTTCCATTACAGTATCTACCAATAAGTTTTGGGGAGGAATATGAATTGTTCTGGCTGTAAAAAGATTAATTTGTTTTTTTTTGTATATTTTTGACAACCTCAAATCTCAATATATGTTTAAAAACCTATCGATATGGACATTTGGAAACTAAGACACATCTAAATTGTGTGAAAGTTGATTAGAAGCGTGTGCAAAAAAGTAAAATAATGAACATTAAGAGTTATCCTTGGATATGTGTAGAGTTGGTGCATCAGCAAATACTTTACTTCTTGTAAAAATTAAGCTTAAACCCTCTCAAAAACGATTTTCCGGTAAATTAAACTGTTCGTTCTATGAAATTGATAAATGACGATAAGAGCTACCACTCACACGCAGTAGCATCGATCGCCATTTTTAATTGCCGAATTATACCGCACGGCACGGATCGTATCGGCAGCATTTTGCTTTCAATAAAACAATAGCAGTATTAACGCAAATTGCTCGCTATTATTCATACTTCCGTTGCCGAGCGAATTCGTTTCCCCATTCCTGCTGGCACGCACGGTCAGCAAGTAGGTCAGTCCGGTCATGCTTTACTGGCTACTGCTTACAATTGCCAGCGAAGGCTTCGAAGTCACCCGATGCGTCAGGGGGTTCGCTTTTACAGCATCTCCTGTCCGGCCGCATCTCATACTTCTCAGGCCTGATTGACCTAATTGGACCGAACGAGCAATAACTACGAATCAATCAGTAGGGAAAACATGAGCCAGGATCAAAGGCAGCTCGTCCAAGCCGTTGTTGTCTGGGAGTTTGGTTGCCGCCACCGTTTTCTCTCTATCTCTCTCGCACTCTCTGTCTTTCTCTTTCGACTTCGTCCCACTCTCCAACCATCCTTGGCTGAAGGTAATACGATATCAGGCAGCACCAGATGAGGGCAGACGCGCTCAAGCTTCAAGATTAGGTTTGTTTCTCTTCCGACCGTCGGCCTGGGGTCGGATCTTGTGTTTGTACGGTACCGTTGGTAAACTTCCTTCGGGCGAGGCTCTTCCTCTTAGCACACGCACGCGGAGAATTATAGTTTTTCTTTCTTTTCCTTTGTGCTGTGCCGCATGCCGCCGCAGCTCGGTAAAAAGCCGCCAGCATAGACACACAGACAACGCACACATGAGCTGGCGAATAAGGGATGCTTTTGTTTTATTTTTCGCATGCAGGCGCAACGATTGGAGAGGACGGCGAGGACGTCGGACGACTCGATCGGAACCATATCTTCCATAATAGAATTACAGTGAAATAAATGATCATTATTTGAGTTTTATAATACTGCTTAGACCGCAAATACCAGGTCCAGGTCCTTTTCCCGGTTCTTGCCCCTGCGGCTATGGGATGGGAGCCAATTGGTCTTATTTTCGGGGTGAAGAAAATCGGCTTTTCCTCGAGAGTTCGGTGTCTGCTTCTGTTTCGGAAAATAAGTTCCACTGCGGTAGAGGGGAGCAAGGGCTTACCTCCCTTTTTCCTTTTAGTAGACGCTCCAAATCAGCTCCAATGAATTTCCGATGAGCGGACGATAGCCACAGAACTATAGACGAACAAGAGTAGCATGCATGTATGTGTGAGTGTATGTTTGTGTGTCGAAGGATATAAATCGAATATACCGCAACCATTACATCGCAAATAGCATTGCTGTATGTCTGGTACCATTAGGCGGGCGCAAAAGCTTCTTCAGGGCATTCACCACACACACAGACACACTGTGCAAGATTAGTGGCGTGCCGGTGGAAATGTCTCACCCAATGAGTGTGCCGCGAAATGAAGCTTGCCGGCTGAAATGGTGTGCCATTAATATGGTGGGGCTCATATCGAAAGGCCATGAAAGAGGGCTTTCGGAAGGCCGTCTTCTTTGCTTATGGATTTTCTATGAAGTGCCAGTGATGAGTGTGTAGGGTGGGAGGATAGTGTTTGGGGGATGGTTGAAAGATATAAATATGTACCATGGCGCAATTGGAGTGCGAATAGCATATTAGCGGTTGCAAGATTGATGGCAATCTGAAGGCGAAGAGGTCCCAGATGGTTGGTTATGGGCAGTATATTACGCGCATTTAGGTCGGATAGTGCAGACAATGTGCCTATCAGATGGTGTGTTGTTCTTGTCAGCAAGAAGTATTGAAAACGCATTTTAAGCATTTCTGAAATGCAAAACAAGAAAGGATAATGGATGAGCCGATACATCGACGCACAGTAAAATGATTTCAAAACAACTACAGCACCTGACAAATAAGCAATTTAAAAGGCAAAGCCTATGAATATTGACTACACATTTTTCTTGATCATAAATCATAATGAAAACAAGAACTATGACGATTTTTCTTGATTAACAAATGCGTAGGAATCAATCACATACTTGTTTTGATAGCCTGTAGATAGCTAGTCTCAGCCGGTAATCTAGCAAATTTTGTTTCAAATAGTTTACGCCTACAAGAAGAAACAATATATTGAATTACCAATATATATAGTGTCCAAATTGGTGATAGGTAAAGCTGGAAAAATTCTGAGTCGACTTTGATCTGACTCCGAAAATTTTGGAACTGACTCAGAGAGCTCCAGAATCATCTGGAGCCGTCCAAAGTTGTCCGCAGCCGTCCGGAGTCGTCTGTAGTAGTGGTGGGAGCTCGGAATCGGACCTACCCGATTCGGATTCCGTGTTCGAAATCAATTCCGGAGCCGATTTCGATGCATGAATCGATTCCGATTCCGGAGTCGATTCCGGAGTTGGTTCCGTAGCCGATTCCGGAGTTGAATCCCGAGCCGAATCCGGATTTAGTTGCGGAGCCGATTCCCGAGTTAAATCCGGAATCGATTCCGGAATCGATTCCAGGATCGGAATCGGCTCCGGAATCAGAATTGGCTCCGGAATCAAAATTTGCTCCGGTAACGGAATCAGGCTTGACTCCAGAAATGTAGTTAGCTCCGGAATGAGAATTTGTTTTTGAATTGAAATAAGAAGTGTGGGAAGCGAAATAAGTCCGGGAATCTCTATGTGAATAGACCATTTACAAGTAAATTTTGATTCTTTGCCGCTATCAACACGTTGGACCCAAACGCCTATTCCTATGAAGCTGTCGAAACCCACTCCGTTTCGAGGCCAATTCTGATTTCGGAGTAAATTCCGATGTCGGAGCCGATTTTGATTCCGGAGCCAATTCCGGAACCGATTCCGATTCCGGAGCTGATTCTGACATTGGAGCAGATTCCGATTCCGGAGCCGATTCTAGAGCCGATTCTGGAACCAATTCCGGAAACAATTTCGTAACAAATTCCGGAACTAATTCCGGAACCGATTCCGGAGCCGATTCTTGAATCGATTCCGTAAACTGATTCCGAACCTACTATCCGGAATCGATTCCAGAGAACTTCGGAGCTGGCTGGAATCGATTCTGACGAAATCTTCATTTTTCCCATCACTAGTCTGTAGTCGTTTAGAGTCTGCATTCTTCCGGGCACGGACAGCGTCAGGGCTGGAGACGATCTGGAGATGCTGTCGTCGCTAAGCAAACAAATATCTGTTTACGAAGTGCAAATTACAATAAAAAGCTAATCGATATAAAATACCTGTTCAACCCTTACGAAATCCGGGCAATTCTGACTTGAGTTTAATTTTGGTTTCGGCCGACTCCGGACGACTCCAATTCCAGACAACTCCAACTCCGACTCCAGATAACTCCGAACGTTTCCGACTCCAATTAGTGGCTCCAATTTTTCCGGAGTTGGCAAATAACTGTAGAGAGTACATCACTAATCCAAACCAACTTTCCATAATACTTGAATAAAGCATTTTATTCATAGTATACTAGTTGACGCGAAAGTATAGAATGAAAATAAAAGACTTCAGAAGAAATATAATCTTTCAAAATATGACAACCACTCTTACCGACACTTGTCTTAAGAATAGAAGAGAATATACAAGCAATTTTTGGTACCAAACTACCATTAAGACCATCAACTATTATTCAAAGAAAATCACACATTGAACCGATCTCTCAGTCTTTATGTTACATCTACATTCGATTCTGATTCTACACTCGTTTAGGTTCCGTGACTTTTGCTGTTTTACTGTTTAAACACCCATCACAAGAAGAAAGACAACACTAGAAGATTGCTGAACCCACAGAACGAAAGAAAGCGAAAGATTTGCACCGTGTTCAAGCGCCCTTTCATACTGTGTTGCATTTAGCGCAGTAGAACAGAAGCCGTAAGCACACAGCAGGAACACCTCCTAAGTCGACGGATGGCGTAACGAATCCCGGTACACACAAAATCCAACCGTCTGCACCGTGTGTACCGCAGACACGCTACCCCATCACAGGCCACGTCAGCCGGCGGGCCAGGATATCTAAAAATGATTTACATTCAATGCCGGTCGGGTGAAACTAAAACCCGCAAATATTTGGTCATAATCACTCTCCGCACACCGATTAGGTGACCCACAACAGGCACAAACACACACTCTCCGGATGGTGGCCCATGGATGGCGGCCGTTGAACCTTTGCCGCGGTAAGTGGGTCGCAAGACAAAAACCAGGAAAAAACCACAGCTTTGAAAAGCTTGCAAAGGAGCCGGCTTAAAGGCGGTATACACACACACCCTTGTAGAGCGAAAGAACGTAAATAAATAAAAAGCAATTCATGTACATGGAAAACACCTCGGTTGGGCCACTTTGAACTGGGTACGGAGCAAAAAAAAACGAAACTTCCCTCTGAAAGGACTGTCAGGCAGGATTTTTCCTACACTTTTGTGGATGGTGAAAAAAAAAAGAAATGGAGGGAACCATAAGGTAAGCGTAAAGGTAAATCTCATGAATACTGAGCACTGCCGCACCCGCAATGGGGAAGTCGATCGCGCGCGCCGTTCGGTCGGGCCGGTACCGTTTCAAAATCACTGAAACGTATCAAAGACTCTGGCGTTGAGATGGAGTCCCTGGGTAAGGATTTGTCCCGACGGCTATCAAACATCAGAGAGCCGGAGAAGATCAGTCGACGCACGCCGCTATTGAGCTCGGCAAGTACATAGTACACAGTACGGCCGGGAGTAATGTATCCTGTGAAGGAAGAGGGGCGAAAAAACTGGAATGGAAATCTAGACCATAGGATCAGGGTGGTGAAAACGTACGACGAGCGTGACGATGGTTCGATTGAAAACCGGCTGTGTGCGCTGTTTGTTTTTCGCTTACCTGTACAAAAAGCGATAATCATGATTAGCATAAAGAGAGGGAATATGGATTACCTTATACGTACTCTTGGTTGAAGTTGGAAGGCGAGAACCGATGGATAGCATGTGTTTTTTTATCGTCAGAGTTTACCCAAAAGATGGTGAGATATGTTATAGATTTACCATGTTGTACCGAGTTTGTCCTTCAAAGAGCTCCTTGGCAACTGGAAGGCTCTGAACAAGGTTAGGAAATTGTGATAAAATTTGAATTTGGTTATTTCAATTAGACTTTTTGTTTTGCATTAGACTCGTTTTAAAGGAATCAAAATACCTTACTCTTTCTTTCTTATCTCCGTATCTTGAAATTGATGGAGTGCGCAGACCGATAGCATATGTAGATATCAACCGATATCCGTCACTGAGTTGAACTTTGTACAGCAAAAACATAAACGAAATTATTTATTCCTTGAGGTATAGGAGTTAAACTACTAATGAAAACTATTAAGATTTTGTATTATTTTTTTTTAAATTTTCTGTCATTCAAAGACATGTATTTTATAATGGACTAGATTCTTAAGCGATCCTTAAATTGATGAAATAATCAAGAATTCGGTAAAAAAACTGATGTCAATACGATTTAAGATATCTTGAGCGAGTTATTGTTGAGCACTGTTAATATGATGTATTATTTTCAACTGATATCAAAACTTCAGCAACAGCTACTGGGTCCTTGAGTCTTTGGGTCAGTAAAGATGAAAAAGATTATTAAATAATAAATGCTTTTTAATCAACGCTAGAATTGTAAGGAACAAATGTAATTAATCTTTTTAAAAATAATTATTCAAAATCAAAGTATAGGTACAAGGTTACCTCTTCTTCTTTGGGACAACAACCATTGTCGGCCAAGGTCTGTCTACCACCAACGCATTTTGATTAACGTGAAAAATAATTAAATAAAAATCATCTTTTTGCGTTATTTTGGCCTTATATTGAATAAAGTAAATTTAATTCTAACGAGGCTACTGCATGGTGTAAGAGTTTCAATTTACACTGCCCTTTTGTATTATTCGTCAGAAAATGCCCTCTTTTAAAACCTAAACCGACTGCACTCCAAAAGTAACAAAAATAAACAAAACAATCAGCCAAAAAGCACTTCCAGTAAAATATCGAATTGCATTCCACAAATCAACTGCACAAGCATACCCCCGCAGTATTCATTGCAGCGAAAAAAGGACCTTTTTTGCTGACGGCAATTTCATTTCCTGCTCATCGCAGCGAACAGGCTGCATTGACGTAAGGAAGATTCAATTTCATTGCTATGCAAACTAATATATAACACACTGAGCGAATCACAAACGACCACCACCGTCCGGCAGGTGGGGATGCAGTGCTCGAGTGCTGTTTTGTTGATTTTTCATATTCGTTATACGAACGATCGGTTGGCAGGTCTGACAGGAAGCACCGTACTTCCTTCCCATCGATCATAGCGGGGTCGATCGTGGGCTTTGGTTTTGCGGTGATCGTTTCCTGTCTTCGATCGTGTTTGATTTCGCTTCTCGTCACCAGTTTGTGGTCAACGTGCATAATCTTCCGAGACGATCTTAAGCCCAGCAAGAAGAATACATTTAAAAAAACAGATGCACAACGTGTGTGCATGTTTTTACAGTAAAACTGCTTACGAAAAGGCGCGAAACGGCGGTCTGATGTTTGCATCAAAGTAATCTCAAAACAAAACAGTCCATATTGTCCGAAAGAGATCTTTGGCCGGTTGCGCCCCAAAATCCATTGTGGCGTCAGTGTCGGTAGCCTTTAAGACAGCTTATTAACAGGACGAGCTGCTTAACGACCTTGTAATCCCTTTTTGTCCTCGCTTGCCTACCGAAAACATAAACAGTCTATTTCGAAACCACCCAGGGACCATCAGTCCGAAGCCAGCCAAGCAAGCGAAGGGTCCTTGCGGCCCCGTGTAAATAAAGCAATCTTGCAAAACCGTGCGTTGACAACAAAAAAAGCCACCAACAAGCTAAGCTAAGGGATCCGGTACCGCAGGCTCCGGGTTTTCAAAGGCACAAAGTAAGACACAACGCAGCACGCAAAGAAAACCAGCACCAGGATCGTTGCATAAAAGAAACCAAAAGCACCGAAACCCGGGCTCGGACGAAACCGGAACGGGAAGCGGGACCAAAACAGAAACCCGAAGAAAACGGAGCAAGGGAGAAGCAGTACGGGAGAATATATTTTTATGCAATTAGTCTCTATTTATGAAATAGTTTATTTGTTCCCACTGGCACCGCTGGTCCCTGGTACCGCTTCATTGCGGAGAATCTTTGGGATGGACCCCGGTGGTAGACTTTTTCGCCTCCGGAACAATATTGTGTGCGCTTCCTGTCTGCTGTTATGTTTTCTGCTGCTCTGCTGCCAGCAAACGAAACTGGTTGTGGATTTATTTTCCCATCTTCTTTTGTGCCGAGCGTGTTGCACTGCTTGCAAAAGCGGGACACGATTGGATTGACGGCAAGGCTTGCAACTTGGCAGCTGGCTGTCCTGCCCGATCGGTCCTCACTGGCTCCGACTGTGGCAAGTAGAATTTTATTCATCGGTGTGTTGGATTGTGCTGGTTTATTCGTTTGGATTTGCAGGGTGCCCTTTTACCGTGGTCCGATACTGTGTGTTTGCTTATTGTCCGCATCTTTTGCCCGAAAAACGGTGTCTTTGGCGATGCTTTTGACCGGAGCCTTCGGTCCCCGGGTCCTTCCCCCTCCCTTTGGGGCAAATGTTTTGAGATTGGGCTGGAAAACGGACCGGTCGGACTTTTATGACTCTTGGGCTTTTATACATGCTGGGCCGTGTGCTGACTCCCGGATGAGTTTGCTATAGGGGGTTTGCTGGGGTGCATTTTTGATGCACAAATTCGGAAGGCTCTTCTTTTGTGGTGTTCCTGCTTTTTTGCAGAGAAGATACCGGTAGTGCAGATTTAGTGTTTGCTTTTGGTGCACCTAGGGATGCAGCTGCAGATGCAACCCGTAGTTTAAACATTATTATTCTGTTCTATCGACCCGAATGTCATTAAATTAGTTAAGATCGTTTGTGCAATGTGATAGCGTTCTGGTGATGTCGGGTTTGGGTTGAATTTAGAAATACGAACAATATTTGAAAGGGATTTTCAGTTAACTTTAATTTTCTTGTATGAGTTCAGTTATTTGTTTTTAAATACAAAACATTTGATTTGTGTTCATTCACATGCCTAGTAAAGGTTTTTTTTTTAGTTTTGTTTAGCACTGGATTGTATTATGTGTACATTAGACAGTTGTAAGGAAAATGAGCTCAACAATATGATGATAAATAATTAAAACATAATTATCCAGTAGAATCGGGCAATTATGACAGCAGATTTTTTTTAGTTATATTTATTCAATTTATTTAATTAAATAATTAATTAAATAAATTAATTTAATGAACTGCAAAGAGTTCTTAAGAAAAAGTAAAAATTCAGGCTCATTGTAGTAAATAAACAAAAATTTGTAATTTAAAATATAACGAATGTAAAAATGAATTTAAATAACTAAATAACATGTAAAGATAATGATATAAAAATACAAAAATAAAAGTAATGATCCAAATTTAGAAAATCCTCACGGGAAAACGCATAACTCATCTCTCAAGGGAGCAGTCGAATCTTTGGTTTATTTTTTTTTCAATTTCCACAGAATTCTTTTCACACTCTACAATTTATTTGAAGAGCTGAGCCCTATGACCTACTTTTACGCCGCTACGTGTGTACTATGGTAACTTGCCGAGAGTAACGAAACGGGTTCAATAATGGGCGACGTTTGCGATGCCATGCTACGGCAGGAAATAAACCCCATCGACACCGGAAATCAGAATGAGGCATCGGACAGAAAATGATTGCGGGTTAAGAGCGCACGGGTTAAAGCAAGCCGCCAGCTGTGCGCAAAATTGATTGTTGAATGAGCTACTGCCAGAAATGAAGAGAAATTTTGGCCCACGCTCGGCTCAGAGGAAGAAAGTAGAGCAAAAACATAATGAAAGCAATTTCTTTCAAAAAGGGGAAATTTGCAGACCGTGCAACCCCGTTTAACTAGACCTATGCTTTATTATTTTCTTTACATTTTATTTGAGAAAAGACCACAGGAAGAAGTTGACAGACCAGCGGCAGCAATCAAAAAGTCCGTCTAAGCAATTGAGCATACCACAACCCACTGTGAGAATCCAAAAAGCGGGATGGTTTACAAATAAATAAGGAAGAACAAAAAGAAACAGCTGAAGCAAAAGATGAAAGGCATCATATTTACATTAACCCTACACTTTGTCAAACACAACCCGAGGCAGTTTTTGCAATAGGACGAATAACTATGGAAGAAAAGTATAGCTGCGCAAAAAAAAAAAAAACAAACCCAACATTAAGTGCGACGAAAAAAACGGTCGAAAACGGAACTGGAAAACGGTCGCCCGGGCTACACTGTCGATGTCCCAGAAAATTACCCCCGTAGGTAGTTGCACGGTGGCTGTATGTGCTTTATTGGCAGCTTCTTGGGTTTGCCAATTTTTGCGTGTCCCTTCGGGTTGCTCTCCTTTCCCCGGTGGCTTCTGCCCGACCCTTGCGGTTTTAAGGCGAGCCTTTGGTCGTGGGAAGCGGGAACAGAACCCGCCGAGAAGATGTGCGCGGGTGCGTGAAAGCATTGCAATGAAAAATTGGAAGCAGAAATGAAAGCAAAAACCCAACACATCCTCATTTCGACGCGCTTCAAACTGGGCAGGAAATCGGTTGTCCCATCCGGTTGTCCCTGTCCCGCTTCCTGGTCGGAGGTTGGGTTTATTTTTCATTCGCAAAAAGCCTCGATTTCCGTACCTTGCGGCGTAGGTGTTGGAACTGATTGGCACTTCGGAGTCGGAGAATGGATGAACGAAAGGGAGAGAAAGAGGGGGTTGGAAGTATTGGAGGAAATGTGTACGGATGGGAGATAGTTTAAATTATATCAGGATATTTGCTAGAATTGAAGCAAATCTGAAGATTCGTTGGGATGTTTAGAATCCTGAATTTATAATAGGAGTAGGCAATAGATTCAACATTTTTTTTTAGTAGTTTTCCAATACGTTAACACATCTTTTGAATCCTTAAACGATATTCAATAAAATTATATCGCTTAAAGACGACCAATATGGCATCAGAAATATGATTTTGTGAGGTTATCAATATTAAAACTCTTTATACAAGAGAACGATGTACCGAAGTGTTGAGAATTCTGAAATATTTCAGTTTACCTCCCAAAAACAACATTTTAAGTCTTTTTTTCACACCTCTACGAAGCAATATTGCGTTTTCCATCCATTGCAAAATTACACTTGACAGCTTTATTCGTCTTTAATGCGTTGTGATAACATCTTAAACGACCAATCACACTGCATCCGAGTGCCTTTAATTGAACTGAAAATGGTGCCAATGATGGAGCAGTAGCTCCAATTGAAAGGCATTCCCGCTCCTTATGGTTTTCCATAGCAGTTCTTCCACTGAGCCATTGTCATTCTCCTTTTCGCAAGGGAGTTACCCTGCATAGAACAACGTGGTCTTGGTGATGAGTAGTTTTACAACTACTCTCATCCCTGGAGTGAAACCCCCAACGCGCTGTTTGAGATAAGTCCGCTGCACGCTGCAGAGACACAGCTCGAATTGCACCGAATGCACCTTCCAGGGAGGACGGGGGGGTTTGGGGGGAAAAACGGAGGGAAAAACTTGTGCAATTTGTATTCCGCAGAAATAAGACACAACTTGCTAGATTTGTCTTGTGCAGCTTGTGCTTTGTTTTTTTTCTTGTGTGCGCTTTTTTACTTTACTTTCGCATCCTTGCCCGAGCAACGTTTTACTACCGCCGGCGACAGTTTCACTATCGTTTTGCACAGTTTTATCTACAATTCATCGTTTCCGCTTTGTACCGGAGTGTTTGCCCTGTCTTGTCGCTCGCTCTCGTTCTCCCAGGGAAATCGGTACGGTATGGGTTATGTTAAGAGGATGTAACTTTTCATCCCAACTTGCCCCTTTCCGCCAGGATGCTGCAACTGCTGCTGCTGCAGCTAACTGGGCATGGTGTTGGAGATACTTTCTTCCAGCTGTATCGCCAGCAAGAAGCGCTGGTTGCAACGGTGGTTGCAGGTGGAAAATTCCGTGTACCGTGCGCACTCGTCCCGAAGCACGAAGCGCGCGTGCAACCGAAAACCCCCTTTCGGTGCTTGGGATTCAGGGTATTACCGGCACCCTCGAGCGAGTGAAAAGTTGTACCTTTTGTAATAATCATATCATTTTACCATGGAGATACACAATTGGATCCACCGCACCGCAGGAGCACCGCTGCTCGGCCGCAAACCGCAGCCGATACACCGAAGCCGAAAAACCGTGCACTAGGTACTGCTGTCGTTCAAGTTTTGGCACAGTGCAGGCGATAGCCAACTTGCAGCTGCATTGCACAGAGTTTGACTGCGGTCTGCCCGCTGACTGGGCCACGCGGGACATGCGGGAGAAGCTGTAAACTACACAACAGAGATGTTTGCTTATCGCACGTTTCTCTCACGTTTGACTTTGGATTTATTTCACCGTGCTGGTGCAGGGAGTTCGGGATTGAGTTACTGCTGCTAACGGACGTGGGTGGGTGGGTGTCACGATTTCGTGATGTTGAGCTATCTAGAGCAGGAAAGGAATGGGTGGAAAGTTTCTAGCTATTACAATTAGAAATAAAAAAAGAAACTGTCACTTGTGAGGCGCATAATTTATTTAGTGAACACTTCCTCGCGAATTGACGCTGTTGGGAATGGCATGGAATGAATAATTTTGTTTCCAAGAACACTCAAAACTTTTTTTGGCATACGAGTTTTGGATGAACATACGGTTATATTGTTTGATGTAGCTAGTTGTTTTGTGTTACATAGTTTCCAACAATTGTGATATTGCTACACATGTTCTTGGATGTTATTGAGTTACCACACACAAAATTAGAATGTTTTTATTATGTTCTTTCTTTCATTCCTACTGCGATATTTAAAACAAAATTGGTTTTATAAACATGATTCATAAAAAAAACTAACAAACATGACAATAAAGCAGCAAATTTAATTAAAATGCTACAAAAACAATGACAATGATAAAAGTATCATTCAAAAATACCAAAAATATAAAATCTTCATGCAACAGCCTTCAAATGCAACATGCAGGTAAGAAAAATCACTCCTAACCGAATAAAATGAATCAAAGATATCAAACAATAGCAGATAATTTCTAAATAAATAAACAAAACATTCAAACATTTTTGCCGGTCTGGTGGTACAGTCGTCAACTCAAACGACTTATTAACATGCCCGTCATGGGATCAAGCCCCGAATAGACCGTGCCCCCATACGTAGGACTGAATATCCTTTTATGGTAACAATAAGTCTCTGGAAGCCTAGCTCACTTCCCTAGTGGGTACAGGCAGGCTTTGACCGACAGCGGTTGTTGTGCCAAAGAAGAAGAAGAAGAAACAAAACATTGTAATTGTTGTATTCTATCACTTTTTCAAAATCGAAATTGGTTTATTAACGACAAAAACAAAGAGATTTGCAAATGGCTTTCACAAATAATACAAAAGACATTATATCTAGGAATATGATCTAAATTTCTCTTTTTAAACGTGTTCATTTAATCATAAAACCTACTCATGCGTTTTGCAAAAAAAATATTATGAATTAAAAAAACTTTGAAAAAATTGTACTGTAATATATCCAGGATTATAATTGGAAGATCAAAAATAATAGCTATCTAGTAAGATTATTATAATGTATCCCAATAATAATTAAGCGAATAAGAATATGCTGAGAAATTTGCCGCAACAATTATTTTTGAAATTAGTCAGTTATTTATTTCCTAAAATCATTTTGCAATACTACGTAAGAGTTCTTTATAAAGATACTTATGCTTCCCAAATTGAAGCTCGAATTGAAAAGGCACGCAACTTTTGAGTATCTTCACTTGAATCTAATCAATACCGCTTTGTCCCTCAACAATAATAACCTTAGCCTAAGCGTCCCAGACACAGCTGCACAGTCGTAAATAATGATTGCCCCACCCGACGGGTGGGCCAAAACTTTCCGCCTGCCCAACTACCCGGGACCTTAGTCCCGGTTTTGGTGCTTATCGCTAATTGTAAATCTGCAAACCCATCATTACCTACTAAGGAGCGTGAAAAATGGCTAAACCATCTCTCCTGCCGGGAATGCACACGGAGAAGGTTTGTCCAGGATCACGTACGTATTGGTCTGTGTAATATGAAAAGGTACACGTATCCTGGGAAGCAAGTCGCAGGCATTGGATTTTTGGACTGTAATCAAGCTCAAGGTAGGTTGGTTTTGTCAAGGTGAGTTTTTCACCCTAAACCCAGAATAATGGAAATCAATTATTACACCGTGCAGGGCTTCTGGAAACCCAGTGGCGACTGGATCGGTCAATCAACGGAGAAAACGTGCAGGAAAGGAAAAATCTCAAATCAACTCAAGCGGTTTTTCCATCCCTGCAACGGTAAAACCAAAAAGAGCATATCATAAGCAATCGCCGAAAAGACGTGAGCTCCCCGCGACGTGGATCGCGATACCGAACGGAATCTTAATTTCCGAACGGTCATAAATCAAAGTCATTTGAACAGGCGGTCGAAACCAGGCGAACCCATTATGAACGCCCGTTCAGCGTAATGCGCGCGGTGTGGAGGAATTGTTTCGCACTTTTCTTTTCACGCCCGACCGGGGACGAAAGGACCTACAGGTTTGTTTTTGCCGGAATTGTTTTGAATAGGAGTAGGAGAAGGAAAAATGTGGTCACAAGAAGGAAGCAAAAGTTACCATCAGATTGTGGTGGAGCTTTACACCGCGCCGGAGCGGAAGCGTGCGGAAAGCAAAAGGTCCACCCAGAACAAAGCTTTATTTTGTGGGAAATTTAGGTGTTAAATCTACCGTACCGCTCGAAGAATGGTGGAAAATTCCGGCCCCAGCCGTAGTTGACCATGAACGACCACCGTGATACATCCGGTTCGGTTGGTGGTCATTAGAATATCCTTCGATTTAATTTTACATCCTTCATTTACTTTTTTATGGACGGTGTCGGGGGGGAGGCAGTGTGGACGCCCAGCGGTGCGGGTTGATTAGAGTCTTTTTTTTCTGGTAAAATGCGTGAAATCATGCCAATTTTTGTTGCTGCTGCTCGCTAACTTCGAATCCTTCCCAGCAGCGGCACTCTGTACGGTCACCGCTCACGCAGCCACGATAAGATCCCATCATTGATTTATGGTGCGCTTTTGCTTCAGTGTTAAAATCCTGGCCAGTGAGTTGTTTCTTTTGTGTGCGTGTGTATGGGTAGGCTTTGTTACTACATCCCGTTTCTGACAGACTCACTTTTAAAGCCCTGTTTGCTCATATCTTCCGTGTCCGTTGAGGGAGGGAAAAGGTTTCTACCGTGCCGTATCGCTTTAGTGGCAATGGTTTTGCCAAAAGCCAGCAGGTGACCGTATTTGCCGTGCGTACATTCTGTGCGGAAAAGGGTACGATCATTATGCGTGAGGCGGTGTCGAGGGAAGGCAGAAAAACAAAAGCTCAAGGGAATTTGAGACGGTAAAAACGCCTTTTTTCTGCACTCCATAATCGGTGTCCCACTCACAAAATGCCAATGATGATGAGGATGATGGGGAAGATGATGAGCAGTCCCATTGTTTTGGGGTGGAATTTGCCTAGAGATGAATTTTATTTTTGCACCCTTTCTTTTGAATGTCAAAAAAGGACTCATCTTTTTTCTGTAGAGAAATATGATTGAGTGATGTTCAACAATACCGTTCGGGAGCGCAATTCGTTACGCTGTGAAGTTTTAGAACAGACTGTCTATTGGTTATGCTTAAGATGTTGATTAGGGTTGTAAGGATGTCTTTTCATTGTTTGGAAATCAAGGCTGACATTTTGCTTTGTTCTTGATCTAGCAGGATACATTTGTTTGCATTTTGGTTATTCCAGTTAGAAACTACAAAAAACGATGTTGGATTGTTCTCGTGAGGTAGTGACTTGTAAAAGACTTGTATTAAACACTGTGTAGATGTTCCTAAGAAAAGATGCTCTTCTTAAAAAACCCGATTAGTTTTCAATTAATTTTTGTAATGTGTAATGATTTTATCCATTAATTCTATTATTTTAGGAGCAAGGTAGTAATCTTTTATGAAACGTTAGTCCTATTAACGAAAGACCCCATACATTTGAGATAAAAACGTAATATATGTACACGATTGTAACAAGATGCAACTTTTACTGCGGTAAGATGCCCCACATCAAAGGGACAAAACAAACCAAAACAATGGGGCAAAATACACTTAGTTCACAGAACCATGTATTTAAATAAAAAAACGTTGTTGTACTGATACTTTATTGGCGATGCGGTCAGCACAATTACATCAGGACTTATACAAACCGCGTTCACAGGGAATAAGAAATGGTTTGATTTGCTTCAAAGTTATACATTGTCCAAGGAACCCTTATAGGATTATTGTAATGAATATAGAGAGTTTTAGCTTCATAAACTTCTTCTTCGACTTGGCGTAACGTACTACGCGAATATGGCGGCCTATTCAGGATATCGAGACTTATTCCGTAGAACACTTCTTGCTATGGTGGGGTGGTCAACTCTAGACTTGAACTGACGAGCGTGTTGGAGTTGTTAGAGTTGACGATTGCACCACGAATCTGCCCCTAGAGTTATAAACATCTTTGCCAATAGATAGTAATATCGTAATGAAAAATCTTACATTGTTTCTGATATTACATTTTGAGTTAGACTTTTAATCTGGCCCGATTATAAGGCTACGTAAAAAAGGTCTAAATGACCTTGAACTACAGAGGAACAGTCAGAATAATCGATATTGAATAACGGTATTCAATTCCTGAAGTGTCCTTAGAACTAATAATGTACCTGTACCTGTATAACAGTCTCAGAACTATTCCACAAACCCATACGGGTCTTAGTACTGATTCCAAACCCATATTGACCTTGGATCTGACATCGAAACCATACTACTCCTGATACTTACCATTTAACGCTTCTGAGACTGACACTGCGCATATATCAGACCTGGAGCTGTTACTTGAACCAAATGTATATCAAAAATGCGATCAACTTAAACTTAATTTTACTCAACATCTAATGCAATTATACCTTATTAACGAAAGAGTTCAACCAAAAGCTTAAAACTGAAATCCTCATAAAATCTTTTGATTGTTTTTAGCGACTGCATTCACATTCAATTAGTATTTAAATTTCATTATCACGTCCGGGACGGGTTTGTTCGTCAATTTTATTACATCAACTGCTCCATCAAATAACTCATCCTTCTGCCAGAATTTCACACCCAGTCTAGACGCACAAAAACACCAGTCCTTTCCCAGTGCCCCATGGCCTCATCATGCTCTGTCCCAAGTAATGTTCCACAAAAACTGAAATTTGTCCCGGAACCTGCACGGCACGCTAAAACAAAACAAAAAAAAAAGCAAGGTAATGAGCGACGGTTACAATTAATTAAAAACTACGGCCTTTAATGAAAAATTCCATTTTTGAAGTGGAGCAATTTTCCGTTCGAAGCGTCAAACATAATGATGGTGGATCCACGGCGAAACCTCCGTTTTCCCTTTCCATATTGCATAGGACCAGAATTTTGCCATTAAAAAGTTTTCCAGCCCAAAAAAACATAAAAGTAAGAGCGGGACAGAGCAGGAGAAACAAAATGCATCCCGCTTGCCAAGCAGCGATGGCACGATGGGGTTTGGGGTGATATTTGCCGCCCGTTGTCCCGACCATGCTAGACAGGAATCAGTTCGCGAGCGAAGGTAATAATGAAGATTCCGGAGCAGAGATTTAATTATAGTATTTGCTGGGTGAACTTCCCGAAATGGCCCGCGGTGGGTTCAATGAGGGGTTCGCAACCCTTACACCACACCTTGCAGCTGAGGTGCACCAAAATTGCAGCATAGCCCATGGAAGTACATTGGCAAAAGCCATCCATTCTTCGACGGTTTCGCGCGAGAAGAGTGCATGAAAGTAGTAGAAAAAACACAGCATTTGAAAAATGGTTAACCATTCCACCTGGCAGCGGAAAGTAATCAACGATTCGCTTTCCGCTTTCAGTCTGAGTGTGGAAAGCTGTTGATAAAACTTTCCAATCGCCCACCAGCTGGGTGTATTTTTCATTTCTGCTGTCTAAATGTGAGTACAGTCTGCTCCCGAACTACACGGTATAAGCAGTGTAAGTGGAAATTCAACATTTTTAGGTATTTTGATAGGTTTAGTACTTATATACCTCGTAATTTTATTAATACGATTCGTTGCAGAAATTTTTAATATTTCTGATTTCAAACTCAGCCGTAACTCGGGAACATACTTGAGATGTATTCAATGCATTGATACTGCATCACAAAAATATTTTCTGTTGGATTTTTACACTTTTACCTTTTCTTTTGAACGAATCTGTTGTTGCAATGTTGGAATCTATTCTAAGTTTTGTTGTATTTTTCAATTGTATTAAAGAAGCTAGATTTGTTTCCTTATTTATTTTCCAATTCTATTTTTTTATGTTTTTGAAGCTTGTTTTTGGTTGAATAGTTGTTTTTACGTTGTTTATTGTTAGTACCATTCCTCTTGCTTTTTATGATTTTTATTTTAAATCTTTTTGTGTTGTTTCGTTTGAAAATGTATTAAACACTTGCTTAGATATTGTAATCATTTGTACCATTTAGATTTGCTAAGTAATGTTTAGACAATCTTTTTAAGCAATTACGTATGCGAAAGGGCTTTCTTAAATACACCAAATATCCATAAAATGTTCAATGAGTACGAACTTGTTTCCACCAATAACTATCCAGCGTCTTGTTAGTTAAGCTGGAAATGTCTCACTGCAATATTGCATTGCAAACTCTTTCTCATTGCAGTTGGCAAGGCGGCACAATTCCCAACCGTACACGCTTAACCTGCCCGGTCGTTCATAAAACTACCCGATTTAGTAACTAAACCGCGATAAACAAGTTTATTTTACCGAACACCGCTCACGCTCGATAGCCAATTTTCCAACAAAACCGAAGCGCCACAAGACTTTCGCCAAGACTTCTCCTCGAGCAAGGCGTCCCACTCAATCCCAATCGCCACGAGCAGCAACGAGGAAGCTTTGTGAACACTTTTGCAAGCTCGAGCAGCCCGGAACCCTCAAACACTATCGCACCGACACCGGCAGCTTCTGATGGGAGTTCATGTTTTTTCATGGGCCAATGGTCGCGCAGTACTCCACCCCACCAGCAGGAAGCTGCTTTTCCATGATATCCTTTACCACACTGCAGGAAGTTGATCGCAAATAAGAGCGTCGTATGGATGGAATACAGGGATGTCGAAAGCGGCAAAAACGAAAAAAAAGGCGCAATACAACCCGAACACACTTCTCATTCTTATGCTTGTCCGCGCGGTAAGCTTGTTCGCGCGAAACCGCGCAAAAAAACAGAAACCATCCTTCGCCGGCCGTCTCAATCTTTCTTCGTGCTGCATCTGTACTGCAAAACTTCCGATTCAACGGTCGAATGAACTTGGGCTGGAAGTTGTTGGCTGGTTAGTGCACGCTCGGCCGTCCTGCATCTCCTGGCTCTGCGCATGCAGTCCAGGGACGTTGGCTCGCCGTTTTTACGAAACTTTTGCTTGAATTAATGTTAGTGTGCGCATCGGTTGGACTGTGTGTCTGTGCGGTATCGTTGTAATTATTTTTGTTTGGTTTATTTTTGTCTCGGATGTTGAGCGCAACTTTCTCGCCTGATCGGTTCAATGTTTGTTTTTTTTTTATTATTTGTGCTGTTTTCCTTTCTAAATCGAAATGATTTCGTGTTTTGGCTTTTTTGCAAGAATTATTTTCGACAACGCTTTCTTACACCACACCAGTACATAGAAATCAAACTCAAATAAATGAACGACCACAGTGGAATGAGCTGTTTTCATGAACGCAAAAACAAGGTCTGTAAACAGCAAGAAGCTGCAAAATCTGTAAAAGAAGAGTGTTAGATTAATGGCGAGGTCAAAGTTTATCCTCAAGTGCTCCTTTGCCGGATGATTGAGTTAGTTTGTGGAAGAAACAGCTCAGGAAGAGCGAGAAACAAAAAGGAACCACCCAAGATGGTACAATTGCACAGACGATGTCGTTGTCTCTCCCTTAATGGGTTGTTTTATAGTTGTTTGGCCAGTCGTGGGACAGTACCGGGCGGGGGCGTTTCGGTGAACGTGTAAGAATCACCGGTGAGCAATGAAAGAAATGATATTTCATTATCGAAAGTAATTAAGCCGAAGTGTGCTAGAAGGCTGACGTTTACGAGCATCGCACCCGGGGGGAGGGAAGTTAAAAGTTCAACCATCTGAAAAGCTTGCCGAGGCCGATGTGCTTGAACGACCGGCAGACAAATGGTGTTCCGTGCTGGGGCTGGGTGAGCACTTTGAGCTAAAAGGATTGATGACCCTAGTCATTTAATAAGCATGTTACATTTAGCCAGACATTTCGATTGTAATGGGTTGCGAAATTTATCTTTTCTAATCAACTTTGCATCACCAGCTGGACGGAAGATGGCTGCTTGAGCAGCAAGAATTTTCCATTAAATTGAAGTATATTTAAGAGTATAACACGGTAAACTAAAATTAAATGAAATAGAACTCTAAAAATGCTGTCGCTTACATTCACTAGCTTACTCAATAGACCACAAAATTAACTCTATTCCAAACTTATGTTTTATAAATAAAATACAAGATAAGTTAAGCGAAAAAATATAGATTTCCATTTTCATACAAGATAATTCTCCATTGCCTTGTCTTAATTCTCCATCGTTTGATGAGAAAAACTTAACATCTCAGATATATTTATTATAAACAAAATCAACAACTCCAAAATTCATTTTCGCCTTTCAGATAAATTCCTAAAACTGTTTACGATGGAGGCGCCTTTCCTCGAAGTTGCACTGTTTTGTTTTTTAATGTATATTTGACAGATCAGAATAAAGCCTTCAAAAGCGTCAACGAAAATGTTTGTGATTGAACTCAAAAAATGAATTACTATCATTGAATGTTTACATGTATGAAGTCTACATATTCGAGCAGCCTAAATAATAATGGTTTTTTAAAGCAAATTTTAATTATCATACAATATCTATTCCAAACTGAATCCTTGAAAATTGGATTAGTTTTTTATACTTCATTTGTATCTTTGATCTTATAACTGGTTTAAAATCTTATTAATATCTAATTGAAATCCAGTACTTTGCAAGGGAATTCCTACCTGAATTTCACATTGTATCGTATCATACATTCTGCTACGCCTAAACCAAGCGCAAATATCATAGGATGGAATTCAATTTTCCGTAAAAAGAGAAACGTTGTTTTAAGCCAATCACACTCCTACTGACACATAATCAATATTTCCAGAAAGTGTAATTGAATCAGCCGGTCTCTGCATTGGCAAAGCCCATATGCCCGAAATAAACGCAAATCAAAACCATTATTTCCCGTACCGACTACTCGTGACGACGACTGTGTAAGCACGCCGGCATCTTCACCAGCCGTAGCCAGCCTGTCAGAATCCGTACCGGACGGATAAAGATGCCTACTTTATGTGAAAGCTTCTCGAGCTATAAACACTTTTGCTTCCTTCGCAACTCCCAACATCGTCTCATTGCCTAACACCGGTGAAGCGTAAAGCGTTTCATTTCATCTATCGGAAGCTGCTGCCAACCTGCTGCCGGCATTGGTACCGAATGTCAGGCATAATATTTGGACAGTGCTTGCAGTTTCACCCGTGCGGAGGTAGAGCGGTGGTGGCAATTCCGGGCCCGACCGGCCCCGGGAACGAGATATGAAACTAAAATAATAATAACATTTGAAAAGTGTCACCACATCGTTTGCAATTGGATGCGAGAATGGGTTTGGTCGGGTGTTGTGGTGTTTGGGCGGGAAAGGGGGACATCTCCGACCCTGAAGTATCTTCAGGTGCGCTCATAGAGTAATAATCATAATGATATGGGTGAAATTTAATTTTCTACTGGACGAACTGTCACTGGACGAATGCCTAGAAGTCCATGGGTTAAGCTAAAAACTTCTTATACTATTGGAAATTCAAAGTAATCATAAAAGGTTTATTATTAGACATACTAGACATCATGTCATTACATTTCTACTTGTTTTAAAACCAAACATGTCTCAATAATCCGAACGATTGTTCACTTTTGCAACAATGAGGTAAGCTTCTTTGCATTTTCTTTTCCGTTTGATTGCTTCTGAGGAACTTGGAACCTTCTGTGGAACCCTCAACACTATCCTATTCGTGGGTACTCGTCTGAATCGTCTCCAGTAGATGATCCTTTTGCTTTTAATGGTTGTAAGAGTTTGTCTCCAGTTCTAAGAGCGAAGAATGGATCTCAGAAAAGGGGTTTCACGGCACTCTAATCTGGATCGGGAACTATAAACCCTTCCCTCGCAGCCAACAATGAGCCCAAAGTAGGTTAGGCTTTGTGTTGGGTCCATTGTTTTGAGAGGACAGATTTATCGAAAACGAATTTATTTCCAATTCTTTATTCTCGGTTCATCAGCGTGATGCGGACTGCTGCGCTAGTTCCATTCCTTCCAGCACCAGCCTTGCCAATGAAACCCTGAAGATGTTGCTGATTCAATAGCAACCGCGACCCTTTTTTCTCCAGTGGCGACCCTTCGCTCAAGAGGCGTGCAGGATTTGAATGGATGGCTGAAGGACAAACAAAAGCCTGAGAGCTGGGTGTATTACCTCTAGCTTGTTGATGATGTTCGCTGATGCCCAGGCCCTGGCCCCGCTACGCCACAACCTGGCGAGGTGGAAGGTGTTTGTGTTTGGTATAAACACGACCAGCCCCTGGATGGGTAAATAAAACCCGGCGACTAACAAGGATCCCGGGGACCGCGAATTCCGGAGACGTTGGGAAAATGTTTAAGCTGGATTGCCTCGGTGCGCTACGGGTACAGCGGCTATACACGAACCTGCGAAGGAACAACCGGAGCGTGTGCGTCTTAGCTTTTTGGATTCCCATTTGCAGGATCCGATTTTGGTAAACCTTCTTATAGCGCTTCCGCTCACCTGAGCAAAAAACAAAACAAAAAACGAGAGCAAGATGATGGGCAACGGTGTAAACAAGGCGGTTTGTATATGTTTGGTATTTGTTTGCATTGGCTTTTGGGTTTTTAGTGTTCGGCAGACTTAAAGCGTAACCTACAGCGGATAATAACGATTTTTTTGTTGTTGTATACTTCACTATTCCGCAAGGTATTTTGGAGAAAAGTAGATCAAGAAGCTGCACTTCTTTGGTACGCATCAAACCATCGACTGTGGTTTCAAAGCCACATGGTGCACCACGGGAGGACAAAATGGTATATAGAACGTGTATAGAACAATTTGATGTAGATGGGAGATACCTTCGGGGTGCGGTGATAGTTTTTAAGCTGCCGTGCTCGCTTTGCTGGAAGCTGTGAAAGAGCCATTTTTCCATTTGCAGTAAGCCACCGTGAAGCGGAAGTTTTGAGAGCGGTTTCCGTCGTCATTTTTTGTGACACTGTTCCACTGGTCGCCGGTGGTTCTTTGCGCGATGGCAGTTGGTGATGGGTATTTTTTGGTGTTCACCGTTTGAAGGCAGATGCAGCATAGTTAAGTTAACTTGTTTGAACCTAGATTTTTTTGAAATCTTAATCTTGTTCTAATGTCTATGAATGCATATATCCATTAGAAAACAAAGTATTTACAAAGATCTTTGTAAATTCTGAATTTTGTCATGAGAAGAAACAATGTTAACCTAATTGAAGTCTCTTTTCATGCATTACTAAAAGATTACACACTTTCTGACAACTGTGTAACTTGGACGTCGAGAAATACTTCTATAAGTTTGCGTTGTTTTAATTTTGTTGGTTGGAGGTTAAGTAATACCTGTAAAGTAATGCGTCGTATTACGAGGACCAAAATCTGGAAATATGGCTTGTAACATATGATTGTTGATTTTAAATTTGATAAAAGTAAATGTAATTGTAGATAAATTTAATACCTCAAAAAGGTGTTATTCAAAATTGATAAAAATATCGTTATTGTTATAACCTTTAATCTCCGAAAGTAAAGAAGATTTTCCAAATTATTCAAGATATGGCTGTAAATCAATATGATCAATATGGCTGAAACATAGAACACGGATCTTGTGACACCTTTCATGCATCGTTACAACATTTTCTCATCATTTTGTTCCTCTCAAAAGATAAATTTACACTTCCCCTGTTCACCCCTTGCATCTTATCACACCAATTTCCCAGCGTTGCTTTCTCATCACGAAAAAAAAATGATGCAATCAGTAATGCTGAGATAAGACAGTAACGTGCAATAAACGTTTAATCAACACCTTCACCCACTTGAACCAGATCAATCGCTTTGAGACACCTGGAACTTATCAACGCTTCCGAAATTCAATCTACCCACCCAATCTCGCAGCGCCAACCGTGGCTCTCCTCTCTATCTCTTCATCAGCCAGCGTACGGTTGTGTTTCCACGCCTTGCCAAAGTCGCTGCTCGTTATCCGGCGCTGTGATGCTTATTTTGGCACGTGATTGCGTGTGAGCAATATTGAATGAAAATGAGAAACAAATTTCGTGCCACTGTCGTTGCCGGGGCCCCGCCACAGCCGTAGAACAGCCTCTCCACAGCAGGTGAATTTGGGATGTTATGCGCTCATACAGCACGGCACGCGGCTGCCGGTGCCGGTAGGTACCCCTTATCTCTGCTAGCTGAAAACATAATTTTAATCAATTTTCTACGTCCACGCCTGTTCGCGACTTCTTGGAGCGTTGGAGCGTGTACCGAAACCTCTCTCCAGCAGCCTTCCAGGGAAAATACTAGCTCTGAAAATTAGGTGCATGAAATCAAACAAAAACGTTGGGTCAGGGACAAGTGTACGCCGAAACCTAGTGCACACATTGTTTGGAAGCTTATCAACGGCCTATGTCGCCCGGGCTACTGACGCTACTGCACTGCAGATGAAGGCTGACGATTTATGGCACGATAATTACTGTGACCCGTAGGTGCGTGTGTGGACTTACTTCATTTAATTTCCACGAGGGTTTGCTGTGAGCAGCGCCAGTATGAAGGCTTTCAGCTTATTAGCTTCCTGTTTGCACGTTTTACCTTCAGCATGAAAAACAGGAATAATTAAAAGAAAAACGCTTAATTTTGATTGCTTAAGGTTCGAATGAAATGTTCCGTTGCATTTTACCCTGCAAGCAAGGCGTTGAACACGTTCCAAAAAGGATTATGTTGCAAAACCTGCTTGCAGCTAAAAATAAAGGCTTCAATCCCTTTTGGGACAACCAAACTGTTACCGTGCAATGCTATCGCCGTTTTCGGTCTTTTAGGTGCATGCACAAAATCCAGCATAAAATCAGCGAACCAAACCACCCCTGTAAAACTCGCCACACTCGGTGCACCCAAAAAATGGACAGACAAGTAGCTGCTGCTGCCACTGCTGCTGCTGCTGCTGCTCCTGACGTGCCCAGTTTGCGGTCCAAGAAGCGGACCGGTGCACCGTTCGGTGTAACCAAAAACCCCTGCCAACGTGTGTAGCGCCAGACTGCCTGCGGGCCCCGGTGGTGCCCGGTTGCGTGTTGCGTCATATGCATCGTTGCCATCGAAGGCCAAAGTGGAAGTTTCATGTTACAACTGAACAGCTGGTTCGATATGCTTAGCGTTTTTTTTTTTTCGCTGTAACCTTCATGAGCCCACCCTGCATGAGGTGGGTTGTTCGCGAAACGGAAGGGGATTCGCCCAGTGCAAACCGCGATTATTGAATGATAATTGAAGCGTTGACAGAGGGCTGCAAATCGATCGGAGGGGTGATGAAACATCAGGCCCGAACCGGCGCACCGGAGCGCATTAAATGTGCCCGTCCAACAAATCCTACGGTGCTCGATCGGGCTTAGGGATGGCTTTGCCCAGGCCGTAGATTGGTCGCTTGACAGCGAACAAGCGGGCATCGGGATTGACTTTTATTGAAAGCGGTGGATTATTGGCAGCGTACGAGCAAGAAGAGAGAGCGAAAAAAAAGCAGACACACACAACGGAAAATGGCAAATAGTGAAAATCGTTTCAATACGCGGGTTCGCAGAATTGTGTATGAAAAATGAGCATATTTGCACAATCTGAAGCAGTGAATGTACAACAAAAAAAAACTGAATCTGCTACATAGGATGAGGTTAGAGGTTTTTTTTTCTTCTTTTTGCACACAACCATTGGAACATGCATTTTTATTGGGTTTTTGCTGTGTTTGCTCCCTTATGGTATAGCCAAAAAGGATTTGTTACGCTTAAGGCGAAAGAGCAACCAAAAAGAGTTAGGGAGAGAATGGATTCAGGATTACTTGCACTTTTTATGACTTATTGTTCACAGCTAATTTTGAGCGGTATTAGAATTTCAATCATCTCGGACAGTTGCTGAAATGACATTGAAAGTTGAAATAAAGTTATTGGACAGATGATGGATCGTTGATATATAGAATAATTCTGAACGATTGACCAAGCACAACAACCTACCTATGTTTTAACCTATGTTTTCATGTCCTTCAACTGAGCAATGGGTTCTGGCTAATGCTTTAGAATGAGAAATCTTGTTGAGCTCTCGTTATAAAGGATATTTCTACAGTCATGTATTTATTTAGTTTTATAAATTCTAGCAGATTTATAATAAATTTCAACATATTTATCTTAAATTAATTACGACCATCTATTTTTATCTCTTCATTTTTGTTCTATTTTCGTTGCATTTTGACATGTTCTGGTAAAAGTAAATTATTTATAATTTATAATTATTATTTATCCTTAATTATCTTTACCTACGCTATACAAAAAAGGCTTCCATTGTAATTATATAAATTACATTAGATTAACAGCTAAAGTATTATTAACACATGACACAAAGATTGTTAGCAGAGTGTGTCAATTTGTAGCGATTCTACTACGCCTACCACAATTATATGGACAGTCGTTTTTCGCGATTTGCGGAAAATCCATAAGAGATAGATAAAAACAGTGAATGTATGAGTTGTGCAGAATACTATTTTACATCTTTGTATATTTTTTTGAAAATTTTTTAACTCGTTTTTACACGACTTATGACGAAAAACCAAATTTATGGTCGTACCTTAACTATAAAGACACTTCGAAAAACAGGTTCTATGTGCTAACTAACGCATTTAAAAGTCGTTCAAAAATATAAATAACATATTCTTGAAAAGTTTTAAAGAAATATATTTTTAGACGATTTTTAAAGAGAGTTTTTATAACTTATGTTAAGATTTTAAAAGTTTTATAAGAGTAATTATACAAATATATTTTATTAACTATCAAAAACATTCATTTATTTTTTTTCTGCTGTAATTATTGTTTTGAAAATGCAAACCAAAGTATGTAACAAAAAAAATTCCAAAATTATTTTGAAACTGCCATGAGAACCTTATCAATTTTGTGAACAACGGTTCAAAACTGATCCGATCAAACAAAAACGACACAAAAAGCTTAAAAACGATTTTTTATCAGAATCTAAATATTTGCTGCTGTTACATGCATAGTTGAGGAATGTAATCCTAGCCCGATATCTTTTCCTCTCACCACCCACTTCACCATCGATGTTCTCATAGACCGCTACAAAGTCGTCGGTAGCCGTCTGCTTGTAGAGTTTAGTCGTGAATTCGCTAAGTAGTTTATGGGCCTAAATAAGGACTGGCTGAATTGGTAATGTGGTAATTACATGTATTAGATAAAATATACGAAGATGTAAAATAGTATTCTGCACAACTCATACATTCACTGTTTTTATCTATCTCTAATGGATTTTCCGCAAATCGCGAAAAACGACTGTCCATATAGTTGTGGTAGGCGATGTAGTGCGTTTAATCAAACCTTGAATTTACATGACCCAGATGAAAAGATTTGCAAATGATATTTGTGATTGGCTTTTTTTTATTGAATTACGAATCTGTTATCATATCTATTTGCTTCCTGTCAGATCAACAAACCACCAATAGCTTAATCATCTTATTGAAAAAAAAAAGATTGTGGGTAGTCATTGACACTGTAAAGTGAATAAAATCGAATAGTGAAATGTGATGTTTTAAATATTATGAAGATCGCTGTTAAATGCTAATAATTTTCAGACAAATATAATACACTTTTTACCCTTACTAATAAAGTTTAACCATTTATGCATACCGAAGCATCAAAATTAACCACATCCCCTAATCGTATCATGCCGCTTAAGAAGGACATCGAGTTACAAGAATCCTTCGCCCGTGAATCCATTCCAACCATCATAACTCAATCTCAATTTGCTCACCAGAAGAAGACATAACAGGGCGCGAAAAAAAAAGAATCCCGCTGGCAAGCAACATTAGCACAGTGCAATGAAAACGCAATTCATTGCCCGCCCCACTTGCTTCCTAATAATCGTTAGCTCCAATCAGATCGTCAGCACGTTGACACGTCGGCACAGGAACCACACGAGGGGCCACACAGCGAATCGCCTGCACGTCAGCATATGTTCATCTCGCGACACGATGAGCTGAATTCCGCATTCAATTCGCTCTGGCATAATGGTATTTACGCGCTTCCCGGAACCACTTGCATCTCATTTTCGCTCCTCGGAAGCGTATCGGGCACGTTCTACAGAAAACCAAAAAAAAAAAAAGCTCAGGAAAAATGTGTCGCATCATCGTATCGTTTATTAAATTTACACTAAACATATGAATCCGTTCAAGCACGTGGCGCTGTGTGGAGAAAATTTCTAATCATCCATCACGCCGAGGTGCAGGGGAGGAATTTTTGGGGTCGCGGAAGGGAAATGTATGATCGTTTTCCGTAATCTGATCAACGCGTTCCACAACGTTCGCGGAAGATGAAGCAAGCCGTCGTTTCAACGGAATGATTTGCGTGAACTTTTCGGGTATGTGAAGCGTTTTTTTTTTTTTTTGGTTTCATGTCTTCTACTCTCTCCTAATGGTGCAGTTCTATCATTGCAAATATGTTGGTATGCTCCTACACGCGTCTGACAGGGAGCGGCTAAAAGGAGAGGGTGTACATATTAATAAAACTTGTCATAAAAGTGTAATGTAAGCGTGCCCCCTTCGATAGCGCTCCTAGTTCAAAAGGTGGAAGCAAAGCTGTGGATTGGGTTCGGAAAATATCAAGCCAAACCAGATTTTCACCCACACCCCCTTTGATGCATTAAAAGTTTCCGCCTGTCTGTGTGCGTGTGTGTTTCATGCGGTGCGGCGATGATTTATTGGTCCCGCAGGACCTAGGATAAGTAGATGTGCAAAACCCTTCCAAGCACAACCGCCGGTACGATACGGTCGATCCGAGTGGTGGTCTAATATTACTGTCGAGTGACAATTAGATTCTTGTTAAATGTTTACTTACGGATTTTCCAGCTTCTCCCATTAGCCAATGGGGAGCTGTGTGGTTGAGAACCCTTTCTGACCATTTTGCCCTTCTGCGGAACGAGATATGAAATATGGATGAAAACTCCAGGGAAATAGTGGAAGCAATGGCGGTGGAAAATTCATCTACCCCACTCAAAGCATTCACCAGCTCACTCAGGCAAGGGTGGAAAAAAGGTTATTAATAATAACTTTATCACGAGTGACAATCATTATGCTGCTGCCGTCGCTACTGTTTCTAGCGTGGCAAAGGCTAAACCTGGTGAGCCAGAAAGTCGTGTGTCGGCTGCCGAAAAAAAAGAGGTAATGGGACATCTCAAACAGAAAAATCGTTTGACAACCGTTGCATACCGGTTGTGGTCTCTCTCGCTCTTTGTGGGTAGAGAAGTAGAGAAGGATTAATGTGGCAGAGGATGCTGGCGAAAAAAAAGGGGGATGTCCATTGAATGCGCCGTTCTGTGAGCTGACCGGAACGGGCGGTGAAGCGGTGGAAGTAAAACATGAAATATACATTTATCAAACAAAAGCGCCGACAGATATCTTCGACACTCACTCTCTGGATGCCTCTGGAACGTCAAAGAAATCTGTTCTGTGCGGTCGCTTGTTCGGGCGAAGCACCTACGACCCCAGCATAAACTTGTTTGAAAGGGGAAAATAGTACCGTACGTGTGGGTGACTGTGTGTATGAGTTTTCTGAAAATAGGGAACGGGCAGACGAACAGACAGCCGATAGGGAGTGTTTCAAAAAATGTGTACAATCATCTAGTAATGAGAATGGATTTATTATGTATGAAGCTGGAGCAAAGTCCCAGTGTGCCCTCCGGGTTGCCAACCGTGGCAAAATGGTGTGCAGAAGATGTTGCAGCATGCAAGCTGCTTTCTGCTCTCCTTCAATATGCACAAAAAGCGTGAAATGCACATGTTTCGGGACAGCATTCACCCTAGGCATACTGCAGTTTGCTGCAGTTGCGTACATCAATGGGTGGGAGATTACCAGAAAAGTTTACTGAAAAACAAATTTACAGCAGTTTTTTGTGTAAGTAAAGCATATCAAATAAAAGAGAAGAAGTGTTTATGTGAAAGATAATTTAAAAGGTGATAAGCAGGTTTTGGATGCAATAAAATCATTATTAAATAAAAATAAAGGAAACGAGCACATATCCTATGAAAACTATAACTGCAGGAAAGCATAACCTGAAACGACAAATTACTGAAACGATTTGTTGTCATCAATTTGTTTTAAAAAAGACTTGGAAATACCAACATTCAGATGAATGCAATCAGACAAGAAATCTTTCGAAAATCGCTTTTGAAAACGTCATTATATAGGCCGTACTACGTAGATCACAACGTTTTCCATTCATCAAAATAAGCTATCTATAGGGGTAGGTAGGTAAAGACAGACACGAATTAAAATAATTAAAATAAAATAATTTAAAATAAAATAATTAAAATAACTCAACAAATTCGGTGTCCATCTTTCCCTATGACAAAGTGTCCGTCTTTCCCGCTTTAGGGTCAGGATGTTTGAACCACCAGAAAACAATTTTTATTCTTTCATCCTCGTTCTTCCTCCAGTTTTTTGCTTATTAATCATGACAGATCGTTCATGTAATAAAACTTCCGAAAATATAAACAATACAAGTTAAAGAGCTTAAGACCCGCAGTAATCAAATTACATCCACAAAGGTGCGCACGATTGAAAATTTGTTTTGCTCGTGAATTTAACCAATTTCGCATATATTACACGAAAAATATTCTCAAATGAGTTGTTTCATCTTCAGTTTGGATTCTACATTGTTGAATTACTCGAAAATTACTTTTTTAATGCATTTATAAGAAGTGTCCATCTTACCCGCAGTGTCCGTCTTTACCCACCTTCCCCTACAGATGATTCCTGATTATGATATTTTAATAGATGAAAAGTGATTGTATGCTAATGATGTGAGCATTTTTTCCTGGGTCATTTGTCGAATTCCCGTTAGGATCTTTAAGCAGGATCGAAAATCAAGCCATGAGATATACACCAAACAAACCATCATGCCCTAAGCCTGCTGCGTTTGTTGCGTCTAATAAGAAGAAGATGAGTTATGTTTAGTTTACATAACTTAATTAAAATTAAATAATTTTTATCCTATCATAACATGTTATCGTGTTCCACCATTGTCATATTGCACGTTAAAGCCTTCCCTATCCCTGATTTTAGCAACTTCATAATAGCACAGGCACTGCTTTAGATTCAAGCTCTTCTCAACCTCAGCATTACGAACAAAACCCGCACTTTCTAGCGTCTCGAACGTCCCTACAGTTGTGTATCGAGCGGAAGCGCTTTGCCACAACTCTCAGTGGCCTTAAATGTAAGCAAACAATTAGACAGTTGTTCTATGACAGTGTGCGGGCTCGGATGTAACGCAAAAATCCAAACCTTGAACGGCCGAACCAGAATGAAACCGGTGATCCATCAAAAGATTCCTTAAGTCGAGACGGGGACTTCCAATCTTCCACCTCGGGAGCACCCGTGCGCTCCCTTGTGAGGTTGGGAACAGTATGACGTACACGCATGCTGCGAGACGGCAGCGATTCCTTCCATCCTTTCGCCCGCGCAAGTACTTGCTCACAAATTGTCGTCAGCCGTGGTGAAAATCCTTCCGCATTGGGCATACTGCTTTGGGCATGAAGGCTTCACCAACACTGTCAGCCCCCAAGCGACACAGCAGTAGCAGCCGCTTGGATGGACATACAGGTCGGCGCAGGGCTTGCTTGCTGTCTGCAAGAAGCGGAACATTTCACCCGCAGGCTTTTCGCATCGTCTGTGCAAACGAGAAAATGCTTAAAATTGTAAAATCTAAGCCTCGCAGCAAATATTTCCCATCGTATCGCTCATTGCGCTCACGCTGCGTCTTCTGCAGAACGCATTTTTGCTGAGGAGTGTGGTGAGGTGCTGGTACCGTGGAGAGGAGTGGTTCTTCCTTTCGGTGACGGTGGTTTTGCTATCGAAAGGGGACAGATTTGTCTAGCGGATTCTATCGGCTGGAGGATGCAGCGTGTGCGAGACAGTGACGGTTGGGAAGGGATGCGTGAATTGCTGTAATTCCTTAAAAGCTGTACAAGAAAGGAACAGCGTACGGTGTCGGCAGATCGTTCCAGCACCGGTGCGGATAGCAACGGGGGATTAGATGATTTTGCCGGAGAATGTTCTAAAATCCGTTGGTCGATAATGTGTAGTATTGGTACATGATATTACATTGTTTTGTAGACCGAATAGGTGTGCTGGTAAAAGGATATTAATTTTACTACTGTTCAAAAGCTTCGGATATATCAACAATACTTGTTCTTGTATGTATTAATTTCTTGGAGCAACCTCTTTCACTTGCTCGAATTCAAATCTTTCTTAGAATCCTTTCGTTTCCTATTTCTTGAACAGGCTTATAACAAGAAAAAAGGCTTATATGTATATAATATAACGTTGATACATAAATTCGCTCTCCGAGGTTGACCTCATCGTCTCGACTACAGATCTAGGAGTTTGCTGCTTGGGATTTTGCTCCTCGTCGAACGTATTGAGCACGCCAGGTTGGCATCTCCACGAGCCTGGATTGACGATAGCGTTCAATCGTAACAATTTGTAAAAGTTCTGTTCGTTATCTATTGTATATTGTGAATACAATTTGACTAGAGATAGCTTTGTAGTCCATCAATTAATAAACACTAAACCAAAGCAAAAATGTAAACAATATGAAATAAATAATAATAATAATAATATGTTATTGAAAACTGCTACAGTTTTCAACTTTTGATAGATGTTCAGCAATTCATTGACTTTCTTTTAAACTCTTTCTAATAACTTTATTTTTTTGTTCTTCTTTTATTTATATTTTTCTTACTTGTGTTTTCTTTCAATGGTGATAATCTTACAATAAAACTTTACTTCTCGTAATTTAATTTGAATAAGTAACTTTTTTCCATTTTTAAAATTGTATGTTAGTTTATGGAGCATTATGTTCCTTTTGCTAACGTTTATACTATCTAAAATCAAATTATTTGTAATCATTCATTAAAATTTATATTAGTGGACTTGCTCATCAATAACAAACTTGCAATAACATAAATTATGCATTAAAATTACTTCATTGCCATAGAATCTTAATTTGGCAACTCAAAACCATGGAAAAACCATCATAGCTGCTGCGAAGAGCATTGATCGTTGGTAAGGTACGTGTTATGTGTGCTGGTAAGTACAGTAAAGCGAGTCATAAAATTAATATTTTACTTCTTGCCGCGTGAATGAAACCATTTATGATTAATTGATCGTTTGGTAGAACACGGCTACCGGCTTTGTTGGAACATGGAGAAAGCAAAAAAAAAATAAAAAATAAATACAAAAGCGGTCTTCCTCTGGTGCAATGTTTGCTTGCTTTTGAGGAGCAATTTGTACAGTTTACACAAAAATGGTCTGAGCTGGCGTCTTTGAACCGTGTACTTGACAGTGTGGATGAAGTGTTTTTTTTTTTAATATTTTATTTTGTATTTATTGAAATATATTCCATCAGCTTAGCAAATATTATTTTAGCAAAAAACAAGTTAAACAAACAGACAAAAAAATCTATTTCAAATGCCTTGAATTTTCAAAATTTAACATTATTGCAAAATAAAATGCTTGCCGAGCACTGTATTGCTTTCACGAGCGCCTTCAAGTCAAGTGAAATATTTTCCGACCGTTTGTTATCATCCTGAGTCTGATACCCGGCCCGGCACCAACTCCAACCCACCGCCTAAACACGCGTCCCTTTTGACTAACGATAAGAACAACTACACACGATAATGGCTCAACGTTTAAATCCCCAGCGTCGCGTTAGGACCCCATCACACTGGCACATCGGCACCGGCACATCCTGGCGTGATGTATCTATTCTCTGTTTATGATGATATTCCAAAATGTGTTCGCTTGTAATGAAAATTTATTCGAGCCCGAGCTTTGTTTCTTACTGTGGCCCACAGCGCGCTCCGGGGCCCAAAAGAAAACCCATGCTCTTCCCATGCTTAAGAATGGTCCCGCTGGAACAAAATCAGCACAATGTAAGATTTGTGCACTTTCGGGTGTTGATGTTGCCACGAACAGTGGGAGGAGAGTGAGCAGGGGCGAGGTAGTCAGGCGCTTCTTAGAACGATCGAAGACACCGCAACCAGGGAGCGGTGAGTCTATAATGCGCTCGGGAAACTGTGAAGCGCGTCTTTGCATTTCGGTGCGTCATAAATTAACTTTCTCTGACAGCTTTTAATTACGGGAACAGCAAACTGCAAACTTAAGCCAAACGTCTTTGCCAGGGGCAGAAGGTTTTTGCATGCACAAATCGAACGGCAGCGGCTCGAAGGAAGGTTTTTTGTTTGCAACAAATCGTTCCACATTCGTCTTGAGCAAATAGCGTCGGGAAAACACGCGAAACGATGAGTAAGCTGATTTTAAGGATTATCACGAACTGCCTTTTCTGCTGGATCTTGCTGCTGCCCGCGCGTGCGAGCAAACTTTAATTGGATCGTTAAGGTGATGTTTTCCGGCGTTGGTGGTGGAGGTTTAGTCGCAAGCCAAACGAACATCCCGACACCAAACATTGGGAAGTTTCGTGTGCGGAAAAGGAGGAACCTGATAGACAGTGGATTCATTTCCCACCGCTCGTATCGTTTCGGAGTAGTTAATAAACGTTTGGAAAATGGAACAGCCGCAGCATTATTACTGCAGATGTGGTGGCGCTTTACCGGCAGGTTAGATGTGTATGTTAGTGGCGGAGGCGGTGTGAGTTTTCGGCCAAGCGTTTGCTGCGTAGGAGAAATGGAAGTAATGAGCCATTTTGATAATGCGTCAGATATTTACCGTGGGCTCAAGCAAGACGTTTAGGCCGTTTTGTTGATAAATAATTAAAAAATCAACCGTTGATGCTAGGTGTAATCGCGTGCACGTGGGAGGTTCGGTAGTAAAACGGTTTACTTGTGCGTTGATTTGAATTTATGTAGGCGTTTTCAATGTAATGAAACATTTTAAACATTTATAACCTTTGTTCCAGAGCTCGTATTTGGTTGGTTTGATGGGTTTATTGATGTTGGTATTTTAAAGACAAATCTACTATTCTCATACAATTTAATCGCATACTGCTATATTTCCAATGGAAAAGTGACGATTGCGAATTGGAAAATTTGAACTTGACTCTTCCGTGTGAATTGATATCTTTGAAGTGAAGCTAGTGAGGAACTGGGTTTTAGAGATATCAGACTTTGAGGGAAACTGGTTGACTGCAGCAGTCAAGAATTCACTCAACATCCTTTTTGGATAAAAAAGTGGGACGCGTGAGTGTTATCCTAGGACATAAGAAATTTGTCCTAAAGCGCCTTGAGGCTACAAAAAAGGAATAAACACTCTCTGGCCTGTGAGTCATCGTTTGTAAAGCCTGATCGGAATTCTCGGGCAAAAATACTTATAGAAGCTTATTGATTTACTTTCTTTTTAACTCGAAAATACAGTCAAAAACGTTTGTTTAATGATTCAATGACCTGCAACAGTATTTTCAGGTTGCAATCGTTTTTTTTTATTTCAAAGGAGACAATATCCTTATTTATAAAATTGCCATAATCTTGTCCGATCGCTTTCAACGCATTCCTCCATACTTATGGCCTATCAAATTTCATCTGACACACTTTAAAGCCTTCGTCTGCTGGCTGCACAGCACTTATACACTGCACACGACAGTGAAGATATTAACCAGACCGGTTTCCCAGAATGCATCGATCTACTTAAGCACTCATTCACTTTCACCGACGCCAGCGGGCAGTGGATACCGTTGCCAAGGAGCTAATTGGAAAATATTTCACCCATATGCCTTCCATAAATCCTTTCGCTCCACACATACACACTCACTCACACACATCGTCTGGCTACAGCTATGCGGGCGGCTTCGGAAAGGATAACAGGCCACACACCGATCGGAACGGACTGCGGCAAAGAGCGAAAGAGAATAAACCGAAACCACATGCAACCACAGCCACACGTTTCGGATCCTTCCCGGTTGCTCCGGAAGAGCCGACCGTGTAGCAATGTGACAAATCTGACTCGTTTACTTGACTCCGGGCACACTTTATTTTCCGAGGAAATCCACAGCTCACACAACCGGCCAGCAGCACACGTCCGCACACAGTGGCCGGTTGTACCGGTGGCTGTTTGTCCGTGGTTTGGTTGGGTTGGAAATTCTGCTCCCCCCGTTTGGTTTGACCATAGGTGCGCTTCGATTCCTTTTCAGTGCGATCAGAGACCCACGGACCGGATAACAAAGATGAAATGTGTGAGTAACAGCAGAAGGAGAAAAAGAATTTGGAGAAACAAAACTCTGCTTCGTGCTCGGAAGATCCACCAAACCAAGACGGTCCGAACAAGCAGGACGGACGGCCACGACCAGGACCAGGATGGACCCCGAAAGATTGTAGAGGCGATCGTAAATATTTGCCATGTTTGCTGTTGTACACTTTATTTTTTTATTTTAAACCGCGCCAAGAGATTAGTTATTCTCTTTGCCTGGTGTTGGTGAATGTTTTCCGTACGGATTTAAAACAAAAAATCTCTTTTTTCCTGTCCGTTGGTAGGACGCTCCCAAAACAAACAATTGTGGGGAGGAAACACACACACAGCATGCAATTAAGTTTGGTGCAATCCCACCCGGCAAGCGACACACCATGCTCTGATTCCGATGGGAAAATTCAATGTTCGCACTGACTCAATACGGGATTTTCCATCCACTTCCTTTGTTGAGCTCCAAAAGCATGAAGCAAACAAACAAAAAAGGAAATGTGCAAAGGAACAGTCACCCACGAGATGCTTTAAAAAGCGAACACACCCTGGTAGCTTATCAGCCTGTCCCGGCAGTTGACTTCCGGTCAGGGAGTGCCGGGACACACGCTGGGCCACCCCGCCCGGGGGGCCAAGGATAAATGTTAAACTTAGTAAATCATCGTTTTTAATATAAATACCATCGTATCCGAAGACTGAGCACTGTTCGGTTTCGGGGAGGTTTTTGTTGTTGGTATGTGTGTGAGTGTTTTTTTTAATGCTGCAGCTGGGGATGAAAAAGGATTTACGGATGAAGCGAGTGCTTTACGATCCGGTGGTTAGTTTTTTTTTAAACAGGACGGGAGAGAGAAAATGACCGTACGGAAATGAAAATGAGATATTGAGAGTGACTGTGCATGTGTGAGGTAAGTGTGTACAAACAAAGCTGCTCTTAGTGGTTGTTTTAGTGATGTAGAGTTTAATACTGGGTGTAAGACTGTGAACCTTACTACGATTCATTATTAAACACACAGAAAGCCAAAAGAAAAAAATAGCGAACAGAGCTGCACGAGGACTTAATTTAAAAGGGGGAAATCTACAAGATAAACTCTTACGATCGTACAATGAATATTTGCCTGGACAAATAATTGATTTTAACTTGCACTGGAAGTGGTGATTTATTTGCATATTCACTATTGAGTATTAGGGGTGTCTAGTATGTGGAGTATATCAGCATATCAGTAAATAAATTGGACAGTTACTATGAATAAATGTTGTCATGTTATCGAATGTATGTAAAAAACTAAAAGTCGCGTTCACTTGCGTGTACTTGCAACATCAACTTACTTACAACCCACTAAAATTACTTATTCCCCTCGATTAGTTAAACAAACGGCATCTATAGAGAAACTAATTCATATTCTGCGCAAAGATTTGCAGGATTTCTTGATAGCGCTTACACGATTGTTCAGCTTGTAGATAATTATTGGGGCCCTTTCCGTTTTAAGTTTTAAGGCTGAAATTTCAACCTGTCAGCTGTTTGAGTTGACAACTGTACCACGGGACCGCCTCTAAGGTGTATGAATTTAGAAGGCTGATTTTTATCCCTTCTGTTTCTGAAGGAAGATTTTAAGAGAGTTTTGTGCATCCGTGAAGCCTCCAGAAAGCTTGTTTGAACAAAAGTTTTCACCCATCCTGTGAAAAACTGATATTCAAATTTGTTTACAAAAAACATGCTATGAGACCAGCTGGACTACATACATTTTAATTTTAGATTCTACCTCCTGATCTCTTTAATGTACCTTGGGATAAATGTAAACATCAACTTGCTTTGCCATTTTTTCGAGCAGGTACTCGAAACTAATTCTAGCTTTGAGGCTAGAATAATCTAGACTGAAAAACGCAGGCTAGTTTTATGTGTGATTTTGTATCGAGTGTTTACATGATTTCAGCCTCGAACTGTCAAACTTCAAACAAAAAACTGACTAGAATCGTGAAGGGCCCCATCATTCGAATAAATTCTTCAGAGATTTCCCTTTATAAAACCAAACATTTCCAATGTTATTGTTTAAATTTGTAACCCCATTCTATTGCAACACTGCAATTTTAAACAATTTTTCGTGCATACAAAACGTTGATAAAATACCATTGCTCTCTCAACAATCATTTGCTGTAGCTCCTTTGCATCAGTAATGATAAATTTATTACTACAAAGTATGTTGAAGCATAACAACTGTATTTGTATAGCTATTCAAGGACATTCATTTTAAAAGAAGCAAATTATTTGATTGAAGTTTCAAATGAAAGATTTTAATTGGAGTTTTAAATTGTTGTTTTATTGTAAAAACTAAATAGGAGAACGACTATAAACAATGCTTTTTCTCCTCACTCTTTATTGTCGCCTAACTGAATTGTACTAAACAAGATTCAAGCAATAAATCTGACCTAAGATTGCTTCCATTTATTTGTGTATTTCTCCATCAGAGTACATACCGGAACTGGATTACAAAAAAAAAAAAACACCCTCAGTCATTCCCATCACAAACCAGAAAAAAGGTCCCATCTCCTTACACAAGCTGTCGTGTGAACACAGTGGTAAATTGGATGAGCACTCCGCTAAGCTCAAGGATCATGGCAGCCACCGTGCACCGGCACCAAGGGTCAGTCAGAAAGAATCGGTTCCGGAAATCGCCCAGGGACACACAAAACATTCGTCATCCCGACTCGGTTCTGACGGCCCGTAGCCGCCACGAGCCGGTCCTGGCACCCGGTTTAAACTTTGCATCTGTCCTGTTCGGCTGGTTTGGGGAGCTGAGACATAGGGGCAGACCTATGTACGGGTGATGATACGCTGGGGCGCATCACACCGACGACCAGCGCACACGGACCCGGTCTGGGATGTGATTCATATTTCATTTTAATTTATTTATGGATATCCAGTCTGTCAGCTAATGATGGAAAGCTACGACACGCCGGGCAGCATTGGGTCATCTGCTGGAGCTCCAGGGTAGTTAAATGTGTTCCATCAGCAGGATGGACCAGAATCGCAATGTTACTGGCCTGGTGTGGTGTGTACAATAGTCAATCCTCGCTTTTGAATTGTCCTAGCTCTGCCAGCTTAGCACTACTAGTTCAAATTTCACAACCAACCGTCATGACAAGTACGGATGGAAAAGCTGTTTTTCTTTTTTGCTGCCTCGCGCTCCTCACTCGCGCCCAAAAACCCGGAACAGTTCCGCACGTCAAAAGGGATGAAAAATAAATCACATCCCGTAGATCACAACCCGACAAACGACACTTTTAAACTAGTGCGGATCACACAATAGCCCGCAGCTGCATAGTGTGGTGGCAGCGGGTGCTGCTTGGCACCCGAAAACTGTTCCACAGGCAAACGGGCATTAAATGAGTCGAGCGTTCTGTGCCGTACTGTGGTTGTTTGGCTGCCCTCTGCATGCAATTAATAATTCAAAAATTGGTATGACATCCACCAAAACCCGGGCCGAGGCGACAGGGCGTGGGTTTGCGCGCGTGATAACGAACCAAACAACAAACAATGGTCCTGAAGCTCGTACACAATATAGAAAATGAACCATCCCAAAATGACAAAAGCGTTTTCTAAGCGCATTCCCGTGTGATGATAGCGTGACGCACACGGTATCGGTATGCGCAGCAAAGCGCGCTGCCGTTGCATCAGGCCGAAAGTAATGTACAATGGCACATGAGGTTGTTGCGTTTTGATCTGGTTTAGTTGCCGTTTTAATAGGAATCGGATCGACCAATCAACTGCATGTGGGTGGATGGGTGTTTGTGTGTGTGTGTTTATGTATCTGTTGGAAATTTCCCTCGTGGATTCACAGCGGCGCGCCTACAGTCGGATAATGCACCATGTCATAAATTAGGACAGTGCTTATCAATCAAAGTGAGGCAATATCTTTTGAACGTCACTGTTCAAAAACGGTTGCTTTGGGGATTGGGACATAGAAAATAGTGGAATATTAAATTACGATTGGGCAAGGTGTAATTCCGACTTTAGGGATGCAGGCGAATGGAAATTCGCATCGTGAAATTAATGTATTTCATTATTAATGTATTCATGAGTTGGTCTGGAATAGTGTTTTGTTTGAATTATGCTCACTACTTTTGATAATGTTTCAAATTCAAATGCAAACTTAATTTATACCTGTTTTTTACATTTTTATATAAAATTATACATTCAATAAATGAAAATGTCACTTTCATCGGCATTGTTTTTTTTCTCAGATTTTTTAAATCATTTAGCTACCGTTCACTGCGTTTGAGGGGTTCAGATCTTTAGCCAAACGTTGATATGTTCTTGAATAAAAACCGATTTTTTTCATCAATCTGAAATGATAGTGAAATTTTTACTAAATAATATTTTTCTGAAGATATTATGTATCATCATCATCATCATCAGTATACAAATTATACTAAAATTCCCACTCTGATGTCCTGCGCTAAATTACTGCGTTATTTCCTACGCTAATTCCTACACTATTCCCACGCTGTACATGTACTACCGAGTATAGTTTATCGACTGGTACTGTAACTATATCGATTCTAAACCTGGAACAAGTGTTCTAGAATCATTTCGAATCCGAATGCGGAACAGTTCCAGATACTGTTACAGAAAAAAATGGAATCGCAAGCTATTTCTGGTTCAATACGAGTTCATTATCGGTTAAAGGAGCAGTATGGGTTCATGATAACTTCCAGCACCGATATGGATTCATAGGTTTCAGTACCGGTAAAGGTTAATTATAGGTTTCAAGGCCGGTATGCGTTCATGATCGGTTTCAGGACGGATATGATTTTATGACAGGTTCCAGGACGTTATGGGTTCTTGATTGGTTCCAGGACCGGTATGCGTAAAGTACCAATTCCAGGATCATGGGTACATGATCGTTTCCAAGACCAACATTCGTTCATGATCGGTTACAGGACTGGTGTGGGTTCATGCTAGTGTAGTAAGTTCGGAAGATAGTTACGGTCGCCATGTAATGTGATGAGCGTACATACGGTACAACTGATCAACGCGTACCATCGCGGAAGGTCAGTGTTGCGCTGACATGTATCGAGGTGGAATAACACTTTGTTCGAAGCGGACTTTTCGACACTTGATCGTCCAGGCGATCATAGAAACCAGTAGGAGGTTTCCCTTACTGGAAACGTTGGAGTTTAGAAGCCTTACCTTGGGAAGGGGGACATAACTAAACTCTTGAAATAAGTTGGAAGGCGAAGATTTTTGGGCAGCGTAATGTCCTATCTTGACAGTCCGAACGAATCTGACTTGCCACGGTCGGAATTGGTTTTATTTAAACTCAGGATATGTTATGGGTTTCGTACATTTGGTTTTGGAATATGTTTTTGTCCTAATTAAATGTTATTGGTAACAATTTATAAATTGAAATGATGTGGGGTGTTTGTCAATTTGTGCCTATGCTGCGCATTTGGTGTTTTTACAAAGGTTCTGGAAAGTTTCAACTGTTCTAGCCAAAGAACGAGTGAGTTCGTCGATCATTGCCTAGACTGCGCTTTTAGCAATAAGTTGCTATGTGTTCTCGGTTCACCTAGTTTGTCTGCAGTAACGCCTGATTTGCTTATTAAGCGTCTTTCGGGTGTTTTCAAGAAGTGTGTAATTTTTTTTATATGAACGGGGGGGCTTGAAATCTTCCGGTTGCTTTGTATGATCTGATTTGCTGAGTGTGTTATAATGAATGCGTAGCAATAGTGTGGTTTGGCTTTCCGAAGTATGTTACAATGAGTCTATAGTTGATAGTGTATATTATAATAAGTTCTGTATAGCAAATATGCTACACTAGATTCCAGGATCGGTATGAATTCATGGCAGGTTCCAGGGTCGCTATGGGTTCAGTATTAGTTCAAAGACCGGTATTGATTCACGATCCTTTTCAGGACCGGTATGGGTACATGAAAGACTCCACGATCGGTGTGTGTTCTAGGCGTGTTCCAGGACCCTTTCGAGTCCATTATTGGTTTCAGGACAGTTGTGGATTCATGATCGATTCTAGGGCAGGTATGGGTTAATGATCAGTTCTTAGACCAATATAACCAGTATCGATTGCAGGATAGGTATGAATTCAATATTGGTTCTAAGGTCGGTATAGGTTTTGTATTAGATCCAGGACCGTTATTATGTTTTATGCAGTTCTTGAACCGAAAAAGCTAATGTGATGTCAGGACCAGTCACGATTTTGGTTTCAATTTATGTCTCTTTAGGGGCCGTCATAAGTACCTCATTTGAATTTTGTTTCGAGGCCTTCAATTTCGGCGTACTCTTAAGAGTAAAGAAAATATTTCAAATATAATTGTACTGTAATCTGGCCAAATGAACTTGTATTTACAAACAATTGTGAAATAGAGTGTGTTCGGCGTTTTCGTTTTCAACTTAAGCTATTCAACAACTAAATTTTTAGTTTAATTGAATATTCAAAAATTTGAAATTCAATATTCGAGTTTCATGACCGAAATTTTCCATTATAGAGAATGATACATCAAATTGAATTCACCACAGCACTTGTTTGCTTCACTGACAGCTCCTTAATTGCTCCCTGCATGCATTTAACAAAATCTTCAAATACCGTCCTGCACAGCAGCATTTGTTTCATGTTCCACTTAGGTTCCGCTTTGTAAAACAAAACTCCTGCCAACGCTCATTCACACGCTTCCCCCCAACGAGCAGAAACAAACGCACCATCCTTTCCGGTGTGGTTCGGATTTCCCGCTTCCGGGCTCGCCCGTACGGGTTGCATATCCGCTGACGGAGGCAGCTCCAGTAGCCCGCGCTGTGCGAAAAACGAAAACACCACAATATCACGTACACGTATCGAGCATCCCGGGCGAACGCGTCGGGTCTCAGAATGCGCGCGCGAATTGATTGCCAATCTTCATCAAGGGTCACACGCTCCGGAGCCGCCCAGCCGCATCATTTACCCGTGGGCCGGGATGCACGGAGCTTGAGCTGGCGGAGGCGTGGGTGCAATTTAACCCGATGTGTTAATTAAGGAAAGTTAATTTCCCAGCTGATATCTTAGATGGTGCTTTATCGGGAGGGAGCGGATGCGATGTAGTTTCCACTACGTGCCTTTCTGCGGAAGTAAGGCGGATAAAAACAACGGGCCAGGACGTAGCGGAAGCTTACAGCTCGTGCCGTGCTGTGTGGCAGGATTAAGCGAGCCATCATGCAACGAGGATACGTACAGTGAGACGCGCCATTACTGCAAAACTGAGCAGTGCAGTTATAATGCATCCCGGGTGGGTTTGTTTCACTGCTTCTGCGATGCGGTGCAAACTGTCCGGCAGGATTTTCTACTGAAAAATATAGGAAAGAATTGTGATATTGTGCAGAAATTTGATCTACGTGATAACTAAAAGAGCCTTAAAGGAGCTAGGGTCACATGCCTTTAAAGATGTTTGCTATAATTGGCTTCACTTAGTAACTAATCGTGGACATTAATTTATTGTATAACCATGTAGATACTTTTGCAATAATTATTTCCTAAACCCCTCCGAAACACGCTTTTCCATAATTCATTTTCTTCGTTTCCTGTTTCTTCTTCTCCTCACGCGGGCGCCTTTGAAGGTGGCCGGTGACACGCGGAATGGTTCACACCAGCGAATCCCACCGGACGTCGTTCGCATCGTAGTCGCAGTAAGAAAAAAAGTGGATCGTACGCTATCTCACTGCACCGATCTTGCTGCTCAAGCACTTTTTTCACTAAAGCGAACCCTTTCAAACCCAAGGCTCGCTCGCTCCCACTTGGTGTTTTAATAATTACAGGAAAAAGTGAACGATTAAGACGCCTTTCGTTAGTGTTAGCGTAGTGGCCGCTGAGCACCAGCGGCACAAGCACGTGGTGGCGCAAATGGGGGAGTGGGGGTAAGGGAAATGGGTGGGAGTGAAACTTTTTCCAGCCCGTTTTTCCAACATCCTGTGCACCACGTGTCGGGCAGAGCGGGCAACATCCGAATTAGCTAGCCCTGTGCCCGTGCGGAAAGCTTCCACTGTCAAGTTCTCTCCTGCACGATATCTCACTGCGCTAATAAGGAAGTGTGACCATAAATTTCGTTTCTAGAGCATGGCTGGCGCTGCTGCTGCTGTCTTGCTGAGGCGGAAGTTGAGTTTGCTGAAAGGCGGAAGCAGAAAATTAAGGCCACCCGGTAATCCGCGAAGCGTGCTGCACAGTAGCGCAGCAGGGTCGGTACGTTCGGGCGGTGCAGTAATGAAAACCGTTTTACACTCTCATCGCTGCAGCTCTGGCGCAGCGGAGTGACGAGCGTGGTTAGCAGTTTTAAGCCACGGTGAACAAGCGCAAGATTATTATGTTGAATGAGTGTAATAGGAAAGAAAGGTAGGATGTTTTTTTTTTATTTGGTTTCACCACCCGCTAGTTTCTTTAAAGTTTGTTAGTCGTAATTCAATGTATGCACCAAAGAACGCTATGGAACATTCCGGTGTAGATTTAAGGCAAAATACAATGCAATAAAAGCTTAAGTTAAAATTAGCATTGGGAGTTCAAACAGTTTGGTCGTGTTAAAAAAAGGACGCTTTTAGTACACAGTTTGGACGGTTGTCGCAATTGGCGAATTTGTTTTGCGTCACAGAAATCCTCCAATTACCAAAAGCCTTGGACTTATATCGGTATGCTATAGGCTGCTGGTTATAATTTGTTTACATAAAGCTACGTTTCATGTATTACGTTATATTTTATTTATTTTGTTACAAAAAAAAATCCTTCAATTAAAAGCTGTTTAAAATAGTCTTGAACAGTAATTGGCAATTGCAATTGTGTAGATGGCAGCTCGTTTCCCTTAATTTATTCCATTAAACTTTCCCAGATTGTAATGCCTGATTTATAAAGAAGGCTATTCTTATGAAACTCTACGATCATTGTGATCGAATTAGACTACCATATTCCTGTTGCAAAGTTTGACGACCACTAGTCTTGTCTATTCCCATTGTAAATAAATGAATAAAGGACGTTTTTGTTTATATATTTTTACGTAAGCTTTCGGTCGATTGCCTTCATCTGTGACAATTTAATATAATTCTCAGAATATTATAATTTCCAGGCAAAATGTTTCCTTTCTTACTGATACTTCATTCATACTAGAATACTAATAACGGAAGTTTATGTATTTGAGCCCATTATTTATTTAATTATTAAATCATACTACGTTCAAGTCTACCTATCATGAATTAGTAACGTGGGTAAGTTAACTTCATATTGAAAATAGCCAATATTCAATTGGATGAAAATCATTCATCTACAACTAACAATATTGAAGAATCATTTAAACTAATTAAATACTATTTAAATGATTGCATAGTGTAATTGTCTGTTGATGATTATATTTTTTGCAAAATGTTATGTTAAGAAATGTGATTTTCTTACTAATGAACGATGTTGTATTTTTATGCATATTGATATTGGATCGATTTTTTTTTCTTGAATTGGATGGTGGAAGTTGTTTCCCATCTCTTTCAAATTCAGTTGGTTTGTATGTTGTATTTTATTCTGATTTTTTTTGTAATAAAAGTTCACTTTAAACAGTAAATGCTAGTGGCTCAATTAGTTCTCGAATCCAGTAAATGAATTAATTTTCTATTACAAAACGTATCCATTGCAAACCTTAGGTTTACTCAACAATCTTACTGATCTTTGCAACCCATAATTTACCTCTTCTGTTATTTAAACCAGAAAACTGAAATTTCAGTCTGTCTGTGGAACAATATTCATTATCCGGGTTGTGATTTTCAATTTGACAGTGGCAATCGACAATATTGGAACTCGCCAAATGTGTACTATCAAATATGCAATACAAAATTGTTTTGTTTTCTGGTTTTTCTTTAGAATATGGGTAAAAATACCTAAAATTTAAACATCGATCTTAATCATTTTAACGTTTCATTACCTTGTTTTTTGGTTTGCTTGTATCTTGAAATCACTAGCTTGTTTCGTGAAACTCCCCGTTAAATGTTCTCTTCTATCTCTAGCAAAAAGTTATCGTCACATTGTTTATAAAAATTAAATTCTTTATAAAAGTGTTACACTCAAGATTTGTTTTTTTTTCGATTTGAACCATACTGTCAGTTCCTTGAAAGTATTCGGCTTATAGCAATTGTGCTTTCGGTAGCAATTTCAGGATTTCTGCGCACTACCAGATGTAATTCCTAAGTTATAATTTCCGTTTAAAACCCTTCTTTTCATTACCCGTCCAGAATGATGTAAAAACAATTCCTTATTCAAAGAGCCAGATTGGCGGAATGAAGCTTTGTCTTAAGTCTCTCCGTTTCACATCTTTTTTTTTTCATAAATACTGCATCTTCCATAGGAAAGCAATGCGCAATAAAACCCAAAACGCTGTTAAAAACCATAAAATCGCTGAATCGTTCCTCCCCGGCCAGCTCCAGGGAAGCGCAACCGTAACTATTCATTCAACCGTGCACCTTCTTACAATGAGATTACAAAACCCAGTACCCGACCGCCCACGCTGGCGGTAAAAATTGTAGCAAAAGTAGCAGCTTCACCATCATCACAGCGCGTGCAAGCGGGGCAGGGGGACAGTGGCAGCGACAATTTCGGCGAAACTTTCATGCACCATTGACCGTGTACCCACTTCCAATTCCACTAATGTTTTGCCGATGGCTTAGCTGAGTAAATGCGCCGACATTTTCCTGCCCCATTCCTTTTCCCCACCCCAAAACAGCGAGCCCTAATAAAACGGGGTTTTTCCTTCCACGGGCTGTGACAATGTGCAGCGCAGCAAAAGATTTGCGTAGGAAAACCGGGGGTCCCCCAGTCCTCGATCCTGTTGGTGTGGGCAAGGGATCTAGTGGCGGTTGATGCTATCAAAGGGACTAAATCCAATTTTCAATTAACAAGAATATTGTGCTGTAATCCACCGAGCACACACACGCACACACGCACACACCCACACACCGTCCAGCCTCAAGTCTCTGGTTGCGGGAGAAGTAATTTCTGCTCACTCGAATGTAACCAACTAGCCGCAATATGAATGCAATCATCAGCTCCCGATGGATTGTGGTGTTCGTTCGTCAAGCGAGTCTTGCTACTACCATCAAACGGGGTACTATGGGATCTTTGGTGGTTAGAAAGTCGTTTGATGTTAATAAACAGAACTTATACTTCTACACCGCTACAGCAAATAGGTATCTTCAGACAATATATACCATATTCTAAGTGAACGAAACAAGTTTAAGACAGACCTAAAAAATTGCTGATTTTGATCGTACGATCACCGTGAAGATAAGCTCGCTGTTGGAAACTATTCAATCATTTGATAATTACATTTATCGAAGAAGTTGTCACTTTGTCAAAATGCTTCAATTTTGTGTACACATTCAAAGACAAATCTTCAAAGTCATACGTGACATTTGTCCTTATTTGGGCTACATCTCCAACCACCGTGCAAACTACTATCGCTCCCATTAACGTCAACCAGGAAGATATGAGCTTTGTTCCCTTCGCTTCCGTAGGGCGTCCTCTTTTGACCATTTACCGTTCCCTTTCATCCATCCCCCCCCCCCCCCCCCCCCCCATTGAACCATGTTCACTCGAATCGGTACACGAGTGCCCCTTTTTGCATAGTGCACCCAAAACATCCTACCCTCGCCCATCGCCCCTAAGGCTCCTGCTGTGAGGGGAGTGCAAAGCCATCGTCACGTTTCCGAGGTTGCCAAATTAAATTTTACCATTCGTCAACATATCCGCCGGTGAGCGGTTTTTGCATCACTCGGAGCTCAAACCAGGGGATGATGTGGTTCTGGAACTGCCCTGTTAGCTTCTTAATGGGAACGCACATTGCACTTTCCATTCATTAACTACGCCCACCAACTTCCTGAGGGAGAATGTGTAAGTTGTAGCGGCCTGATAAGTAAGTAATTTTAACTACTTATTGGAAGACTCACTCTTGAAAGGATATTTCAATGTGTAATTCAGTCCTGCATCAGTTTAAATATGCTAAAATTTTTTACTTAAAGCGACGAGTGATAAACGCTTGCTACAATTTGCTCCATCAAAACAAGCAATAAAATGCCACACACTCAGGCATCAACACACATACGGCCAATTTCTCATGGTGAGAATGGTGTGTTTTGCTTCACTCGAGGACTCGCTTTCGTAACGTTTCCCTTTTTTTTGCCTTTTTCAGCTGGCTGAACCACACCATCCCACTGTCGGAAGTCGCGCTTGCGAATACCCTCCAGGCTCTGTTTCTTTAGCATCATCGTTCGGGTTGCTCCTCGCCGTGAACGGTATAGCGCCCTCGCCGGGTAAACTATCTCATCCCGGGGGAGGAAGCACAAATGCTGCCAGCACCCATTTGCTCCGATACATAATGTTGTTGCTCGTCCTGTTACCACCACCACCACTACCACTGCTGCTGCTGCATTGTCGGTTCCGTCCCGGGCGACTACTTCCGGAGGGTGATTTTAACAGTCCATTAAACATGTGCACCAGTTCTCAGTGCATTTAATTGAAAAAGGGAATTTTCTGCGTCAAAGGCCGAAACGGAAAGCAAAGCACCGGCGGGCTTTCGCGGTGTTTCGTCTTTTTTTTTTTGCTCTATTTCACCCCCGTTCTCATTTATCATTTGCTCGGATGCAGTGGCGAGTTTTCGGAAATCGGCAGTCCATTAAAAATCACAAAATACATGCCCGCATGGGAGTATTAGTTTGATTCCGCTGTAGTAGGCAATGGAGTTTGCAAGCTGTATGTAAAACATGGTAATGAACAACTGGGTGGAAAATCGAATCCTTTCCCATTGAAACGGTGGCGACCGAGATCCCGATTTAAAAAGTCACGTTTTATTGCAAGAACATGTTAAGTGCTTTAATTCTGCCTAAAGATTTAAAGGATTGATAGTAATATTTGTCATCAAAAAGTTAACACAAGCGATCTTTTCATTTAAAACAATTAAAATGAAGAACAATGTTCATTGCAAAATGCTTTAATGCATGAATAATTCATTTTTATGCAATAAGAAATTGGAACGAATATTTTAACATACATATGAATTTATCTCAGTTCGAATCAGAAATTGTTTCTGAACTCATAAAACTCAATTTCATAAAACTTCAATTCGTTAAAACATGCTTTAAATTGACTGCTTTCCCACAAAAAAAAACACGAAATTTGTCCACTACCAATTGTTTGATAATTGCTACAAGAGCCCCCGAATAAGCTTTGCACCGAATCGTAAGCCCCATTGTCATCGTGGCCACACAAGCTCCACGCTGACAGCGCTCCTGCCGCCAGCATCCACGGGAACAACACGGAAACGCAAGCTAAAGCGACCGTCAGTAACGAATCAAACCGACGTAGATAGAACAGCCACAAAGCTGCAGCTTGTGTTGCACGCCAGTCTGGACGCGACGTTACCATAGTTGTCAATCGAGATCCCGATGTCCCTCTTAGTGCCCGGGTGCATCGCGAGCTCAAACAAGCACGAGTGAGCGGAAACTGTTGCTCGAGCAGCTGGGACAGCCCAGGCAGGGCAGGCTCGGTCCGAAATTGTCCCACCCGCAACAATGAGAATATGTGTCGAGTCATGGTTTTTGGTTGGTCCGTTCGTAGCAATGGGACAGATATCCAACCGGGCTACCAACTACCCGATGTACTCGGCTCGATGCTGCTTTAGCGTGAACCAACATCCCGAATAGCTGGTGGAGATGATATTGAAAACGGGATCAATACCACACAGTGGGAAGTGGGTGTTCATGTAGCCGTTGAACTCCAACAGCTAAGTCTGAAAAAACTGGAAAATTTCATGAAAAAATGAAAATAATTCGAGCATGGATTTGTGAACGTTTTATGATAGACAGATATAACCTGGTATATGTATTAAAAAATTATGAGAATTTTACTTTTAGGATATTTCAACGACCAATGTCTTAATATCTCAATGTCTGAAATCCAGAAGTTGAATGATTTTAACTTTGCTTAAATAATACCAAAGAATCTCTGTTCACCTGCTCATAGTTTGATCACCCTTAAACATGCCATCCAGAACTGTCCCAGTTCAGAATTCCAGGAAACCTTGGAAAATTTGTTTCCTCAGCTGGCGTTCGATTTGTTATTATCGGAATCGGAAGTTCCAGCACTACTCCAACCGGTACCGGAGAATCATCATCGCCCCGTCACACAGCGACACACGAAGCGTAATGCTTCATTCGTGTCATCGTGACGTTTGCAGAATATTGCAGAAGAACGGCAAAGACTTTACCCCGAGCGCAATGGGGGTAAGGATTTATCGCTTTACAATCAATTGAATAATTGCGGGTCAAATTGAATCACGCAATCGGTGGCTACAAGAAGAGGTGTGCTGGCACAGGAGGTGACGGTAGCACGGTGTGGCCTCTTTGTTCTCGCAGCGGAGTTAAAATGGGCCAGCCACGTGCCATTCCTTTGGGGAGTGCGCCATTCACGCGTCCGCAACTTAGTTTACCATTAGCGTAGTGAAAGCGTAGCCGTATGCCGGTGGGTGTGTCTTTGTTCCAAAGAATTGTGCATTGCACGGGGGTGAAAAATCCGTACCAAGGGCATCATGGACGCGTGACTTCCGGCAGACAAATAAGTTCTAATTTTGGTGGAATTTTTATTGCACGCGTGGTAGGTAATGGGCAGAATGCCCTAAAACTGGTGACGAATTGTACGCGAAAAAGAGGCGTTACGGTGAAAGATGCCTAGCAATACACAGCACAGAGCATAACTCATAAAGTGTCATTCCAGGTGATAAAAAACGACAGCGAGCTTTAAGAAAGTCATACGGCTTCGGGCAGAGATGGATGGGCAATGGTTGCGAAATGGTTTCGGAAGCCGTCAGCTAAAACAGCTCCTTGAACGCGATGTTGTTGATGATGATGATGATGGTGATGGATTGGACTCATTGCTATTTATGATGGTTCCTGGCATTGTTATTTGAAGCATTAGCAAACAGAACCGATAGGGAGGGCAGCAATAGACTCAGGCAATTGGTCTTTTGCTCCAAACTCCAAGCAGATTCTTCCCTTCAAACTTCTGCTTTGAGGATTCAGTGCGATATTGAAGTAAATAAGCTCTTGAAACAAAGAAATTGTATTCATCACTGTTCAGTTTTTTTGCTGCTGTTACCGCTGCATTGGCTACAACGCCTCCAAATCAAGCACATCCCACGAGGGTATCCTTCATGGCGTGTATCCTTAAAGAAGAAAGATTACCCTCATACTGACTGTTACGCGAGAGCACACAGGTTTCTTGCTGTGTTGATGGTTTCAGTTTTTTTGCTTCTCCCACTCGCCATCCAAACCTTCTCGGGGATATTTATTTTGTTTATCGTGAAACATGCAATAAAATTTATACAACTGCAATGGCACTTGTCATTTTCGTATCAAAATAAATTGTAATAAATTTCCTCGCCTCGCCGGCCACCGAGAAGGAAATGTGGTGTCGACACCACTCTCGAAAACGACTCGCAGACAGCGTGCTGCCAGCCTCCTGCTGAGGAGTTTTCTTTGCTCATCTCCTCCCCAATGACGACTAGCACTGCGTTCAAGGAAACAATCCTCCGGAAAACGAATGCTGAGGCGGAAGTTCACGAACTTATCCTGATGGGAAAGAATCGGAATTGGATGGAGGATGTGTGGTTGTCGACGTTTTTTTTTTTTTTTGCTGCGTCTTGCCACTCCTTCCATTATTACCAATGGAAGATGACATCTTGAAACGAATGCATACAGCAAGGGAAGCAAGAAAGTTTCCCCTCCAGGCGGGTAGGTTTGTCTTCTTGCCCGCCCCTCCTCCCGAGAAAAAGTGTCAAATGCCTGTGCGTTTTCATCGGTTGAGCTGCAGTTGACTGGGGCTGCAGGAAGTGCTGGTAGAGAAGAAAAACTATACCATGTTTGTCTGTCTCCACGACTCCGGGAATGTCACTTATTGGGAATCGGAAATAGGGAGTAGAGAGAGAGGACACTCTATTTTACAAGGGAGCGGTGGAGCGGTGTAATGGTTTGCTGGTGGGATGTACCATGTTGATACATGTTCGAATTGTAATCGGAGCTTGATTGAGATTATGGGATCCGTTCCGAAGCGGGAGGACCTGCTCTGATGAGCGCATTCTTATAGATATGAGAAAGGGAATGGGAAACGAAAACTGTGCACCGTAAAATCATGCAACTTTCATGACTCATTCGATGGGGGGGAAAAGGTCACACAGACTGTTTGCGAGAGTGGAATGGTAGGAAAAATGGTTTTATTGGATCTGTCAGGCAATTAATTGCGAGACGAAACGTTTTTGTACGCATCGTTTATGGCTACAAGATTGACCTATTTTGTTTTATGCGATTGCAGTGTAATACATGGACATTATTAACGAAATGGCTTTTTGATTCTGTACAAACAGCGTACGTACATCACACTCCTTGCCCGACTAGGTCGCAAAATTCCAGCACTCCAGACATTAAGGACTCTACAGCAAACGGCAAAGGATCGCAAAACGGTTGTACGTATGAAAGCAAGGATAACTAAGGAAGTAGGTAAGTAAGTTTTCAGTTGCTTAATTTCAAAATATTTGTCAAAATATATTTTTCAGTTTTTGTGTTTTGTTTGAAATTGCATATAATATTGCATTTGTATAAAATTCTCCTAAAGCAGCCTGGTAAGCATTTGAAATCAAAATGACTACCTCTTAGTAATATGTTCAACAAGAGTGTTAGTACTGCGCACACAGGGGTTTCCGAGTCAATTTTCAATGTGTACAACATTTTTCATTGATTACGAGATGTATGTTGACAGCTTTCGAAGGTTTTATTTGCGTCACAATAACGTTTCAGTTCATCCAGATATTTTTCAACACGTCTCAAGCTGGATTGAGTTTTACAATTCTCCATCATGTGTTGAAAATCATTTGTAAGAACTGAAATTTCATTTTGAATCAAACACATCATTTTAAAGCTGTTGAAAAACATATTGAATGCGGTGAATGATGTGCACATTCAAAAGTGACTTGGAAAACCCTGTAATTATTACTAAATCAACCCACATGCAGAAATATTCTTCTTCTTCTTTCTCTTCTTCTTCTTCTGCTTCTTTTTCTTCTTCTTCCTTTTCTTCTTCTTCTTCTTCTTCTTCTTCTTCTTCTTCTTCTTCTTCTTCTTCTTCTTCTTCTTCTTCTTCTTCTTTCTTCTTCTTCTTCTTCTTCTTCTTCTTCTTCTTCTTCTTCTTCTTCTTCTCTTCTTCTTCTTCTTCTTCTTCTTCTTCTTCTTCTTCTTCTTCTTCTTTGGCCCAACTGCCGTTATCGGTCAACGCCAGCCTGAACCACTATTAGACTAGGCTTTTAGTTTCAGATTAGTAAGTCCTACGTATGGGGGCACGGTCTATTTGCGACTTGACCCTATGACAGCCATGTTTTTAAGTCGTACGAGTGGACGACTGTGCCATAAGTCGCATTAATCAACAGTTAACTGGCATTTATCACGGGAATTTTAGACGGAACCATCGACTGTCCCGAGCTGCTTTCAAGGATTCACCTCTATGTTCCTGCCAGAATACTCCGTCGCCGGCCAATGCTGGCAGTCGCTGAAACCCGAACAACCTTTGGCTCTCGCAACCTCCTTCTTTTTATGTGCCGTCTACTAAATTCAGCTGACGATATCTATGACCCTGGAATGACGATAACGGAACTGACTTCACTTTTAAGTGTTCGGAATGCGTCCAACAATAACTAAATATATAAATGTTCTGTTCGTTATCTAATGTCTATTGTAAACAAAATTTGACTCGAGAGGGCTTTATAGTCCATCAAATAATAAACACTAAACTAAACTAGTACAGTCTCATAGTACAGTCATCAACTCGTACGACTTAACAACATGCCCGTTTTGGGCTCAAGCCCCAAATGGACCGTGCCGCCATACGTAGGACTAACTATCCTGCCATGGGGGGATCAATAAGTCACTAAAAGCCAAGCCCACAAGCAGTGGTACAGGCAGGCCTTGACCGACAACGGATGTTGAGCCAAAAAGAAGAAGAAACTAAACTAAACAAAGAACAAGGGTCTTGTTCGGAACGTACAGGTTTGTTTCTAAAATGTGCCCAGAGCTCTCCATCGTTTGATGTATGAAATTTATTTGTATTGACTTTTATGATTGCGGGTTTATATATATTGTAAGATATATGCTGCTGTATTTTTGCAGTAAATATATGAGTTGGACGATATTGTTTGCAAGGTTCATTTAATTTCCTTTATTTCACAAATTTCATTGCAAATATTCCAAATACTGATCAGGCAGCAGGATGACACTAAATTTTAACACATTCATACATACTTACCCCAGTTCTCTATTTAGTTTGCTTTCCTCAACCATCCACACATCGGTTGTAGAAAATTTTACTTTCTTCCAAATAAGTAAAATATTTTGCAAAACGAAATCACTTTCTTCCCCCCGCAAACAAAGACAGTTTCTACGGAAGGCCCAGCATACAACAGCAAGAGCCTGAAAGGAAACGCAGCACCAGCACACACCACTAGCAAAAGGTTAGGAAAACATTTGAGCAGCAGCAGCAGCAGCAGAGAAAAGAATGTGATTTCAATGTTGTTGTCACCCCGCCGTGAACCCCCTTCCATCCATGCTTCCCAACCCCGGGGAAGCTCTTACAGCATCGAGTTGGCTTTTTCCTTTGCAACCATTTCCTTACCATCAATCAACGACTAGAATGAATCAGAAAGGACGAGAGAAGAAAAAATGCCCTGCACCACCAGCACCATCGCCCGTGCCAGTGTGAGTGGCTTCGGATTGGTAGAGGGAAACACTTTCCAGAAGGCAGCCCATGTGATGTGCGTTCGCTTTTCCTAGCCTTTTCTTCCTTTCGACTGTCAAAATGGAGAAAGCGTATTCTTTCGCTAGATACTTTCCCTCCCAATATAGCAGGAGAAAGAGAAAAAAAATCCATCGCAAAAAGGAAACGTTTCATCGTGACGTATCGTCGAATACATCGTACAGCGGGAAGGTTGTTGTAACACACTGTCTCGTGGAAACTGCACGGAGGGCACTCGACTTTTGGAGCGAGCGCGTAGTGAAAGGATATTGAAGCTGAAAACGATCGTGCAGACACAAAAAAAAACAGGGACAGCATATTGTTTTGGCTTTCATTCATGGTGTGTGTGTGTGTTTTGGCCTCCAAACACCAAGTCAACGCGCACAGCTTCATATCCGCTATGCGGCAAATTTAAACATTATATGCTCGTGCGATTGAACAACGAACAGCAACAAAAAAAAATAGAAGAAAAACACTGAATCTCCCCTTTTTTCCGTTTCGGGTGAGGAAATGAACCCGGTGAACCCGAGCATTCCGACACGGCGTCATACGGATTCGTTTCATTGGCGCTTCCAAGCAAACAAACAATCCTTCGGATTATGGTGATGGATGGACTGGGATTGTGCTGTGGTGGGGGGGTGTAAATTTTGATGGAAAAAAATCACCCCTAGAAGTCATAGCGTAATGTGAAGTGGTGAGAGAGTGAGAAAGAGAGCGGTAATGGTGATGCTTCAAACTGTGCTGTGCTAAAAAATCGATTTAGAATCGACCTGCGAGGATGGAAAGCCAACACCATATCGTGTTAATGGGGAAAGTGTGCCAGAAGTTTTGCTTCCAGACCGCTGACGAATTGCCTTATCGGTTGCTCTTTAAGTGAGCTTGTTGGTGTGCTAAGGCAATATGCGTTTAGCGTGCTGTTGCAACGGTGTTAGGTTAAGTACAGCAAGTAGGACGGGGAGCCGCCCGATACGTTCATCAAACAAATGGATGGTTCATGGTGACTTTAGATAGGCAGGAGGACAATTTATCACGAGTGGGTTCGCGGGGATACTCCTTTAAAGTGACGGAATGCTGCAAGGATCTTGTTCGTCTAGGTACTTGCGAAGGATTTCTTCTAAACGAGAATTTGTTGTAGAATATATTTCATCTATTATCCTTGACACTCTGACGCTGGGATGTATATTGTTAATGCTTTTACATTTTAATCAATTATATCCATATTAGTAACAGATTTATTTGATGTATATTTGTAACAGAAACAAGATTTGTTTTTGTTCGAAAGTAAGGACGTATCAAATTGTATGTAGAAGAGCATCAAAAAGTGCATTTTATTGTACAAAGTCTTATTTGAAAAGCGGCGCTGATGGGATTCTTACTTTTTACCAATTTGTCCTTCTAATAGTAAATTTGACTCAATTAGTATTCTTGCACATTGAAACTTTATAGACAGAAAAATGTGGAAGACTCCGAAATGATTCGACCAGCGATATTTTCTCTATATCCAGAATTCATTCACTCATTGAAATGTTTTAGTAGTACATGCAAATTAGTAAATACATGCAAAAGTGCGTTTGTATTCCCTGTATTAATTTCAAATATTAATTAGAATCTTGAACTTGAGAACAGATCTTAACTTGAAACTGTGTTTGTAAAATTAGGACTGAGCTAAAATACTTTTAAAATATATTTACTTTTCTTACTAATAGAATGACCTTCTATTATGACCGTGAAAGTATAAAACGATAAGAAATATACTAAACTTAACATTGAATAGATCACTCAGAACTCTGAAGTTAGGCTGAAGACACTTAATCGCACACCTTAATACGACATTTCAGCTTCGTAAATCTAGATGATTCCACTGTCAATTGACATCACTTCCATAGATCTAGTGGATAAGGAAAGCAAATGTAGCTTCTAAATCTAATACAATAACTTGTGACCACTTATTATGGGAAAATTATGACCACTGACGTTGATAGCGCAATAAAAAGTCAAATAAAAGGCTCTGCTCATCAGAACGGTTTGCATGCAAACGGATTTCCTGCTTTTAGCTAGCTTTTTAGCTAGAATCCAATCTACAGCCCAAATCAAAGAGAAGCCATTTCAAGGAAATTGATTTAAATTTAGCCCTGTCTCTGCTCGAAAGCTTCGCCTGCCGCTGTAAGTGACCTACACACATCTCCACACTTCCTGTAGCCAAAGCTCCCCGCAGAAACGGATGCAAGTACCATAATTTACCATCTGCCTTTCAATGGACCACAATCACGGCGTCAGCGAGGGGTGAAAATTGTTTCATTTGGTCGACAAAAGCGAAGCGGAAAAATATCTCGAATCATTATAAGAGCCAAAGCTGCTGACCAGCCTGTTGTGGATGTTTTTTTTTTGTATTTTTGTTTGTTGTTATTTGCACTCCCAGCACACAAAATATCCCCAAAGACAGCAAAGAAAGGAGGGAAGAAAAAAAAGCAGAGTCGGGTGCCGCTAGCAACAGCGAATAATAAATGGAAAAAACAAACCAACAAAAAAACGTCGCCAGCAACATTAGCTTGGGGTGTAAATGTAACGCCCGTTGGCTCGCCAGCGCAGTGTCCAGCACAAGTCACCGCAAGTGCCGAACAATATTCATGTTTGCAACCTCTTTTTGTGTGTGTGTTTCTGTTTCCTTCTTTGAGCCCCCAAAGCAATAAGGCACCCACCCACCCACTGGCGTACGAGGCGCAGTGGCGGCAAGGCGGAAAATATGAAACTCAATTCAGGAGGGGCTGAGTCTGGCAGCGTGAAATAAAAATTAAAATTCATGAAACTCATTCCGTGGGCAGCGATGCAAACCTCGCCTCGGAAAAAAGATGTCCCCAGAGCTACGCACGCGCACCGGCGACCTACGCACGCTCAAGAGCTACGCGCGCAAAATGAAATAAAACGCGAAACTGCGCTCGCCGGAAAAAAGCGCGTTCGTTTTCACTTTCGTGGAAAATTAATGGAAAACCGAATGGTCGGCGGGGGCGCCTACGCGGAGCGCAGAGTCACGGAGATGGTGGGCTGTGTTTGTAGTTGGAAAGAGGCGAGAAAAACAACAACCTGCAAACAGTTACAAAAATGAATCGGTTATGGTTGAAACGTACCGTGCTTTTGGATGAAGTTAAATATTACAAACGAATCGTTGAAGCGAACATGTTGGCAGGAAAATAAAACAGTTTTTCATTTCATTCATTTGTGTTGCTTTGAGTTTATACTACTTTAGCGAAAGTTTTAACGTGTCTAATTTATTCTTATATAATTTTTTTACTATAAATGGCATTGCTTGACAACGTGCACGCTGTTTTTTTGTTTTTCGTCTTGTAATTTTAAGTTTTTCACTGCATTTTTCATAATTTCATTTGTATTTTGTAACATTTATTTGCTCGTTTTGTTCAATTGTTTAACTTGTTCAATTTATTTTATATTTTTATTTGAACTTATTTCTTAAATGTTTTTTTTTAAACTATTATCTGTAAAAGTCAATGTTTAAATAAATTTCTATTATTTCTATTATTAGTAATATTATTTTCAGGACTTCCTTTTCACTTTCAAAGCCTTTTCTTGCTTTTAAAACAAAATGCACAAAACGAACATTGCACTTTCAACGCTTTAAATGTACATTTCTGGGCAATTGAATGCACTTCCATTTGGCTTCTCTCTTTTCCCGCACTCCTTTACAGCTCCACCCAGCTGCTCCCAAATCCCGGCCCCAACAGCGCACAATACGCGCGTACAAATATTTCACTTGTCTCGCGGAAACAAAAACACACTCCTCCAAAGCACACAAACCATCAGGAAAGCCGCGCACCACGGTTGAAGCACTCAGATGGATAAGTTAGTCACGGCAAAGACTCTACTCATGCTGCCCGTGGTTTGGAGAACACCACGTGACTATCCCTTCCGCGCGGGCGTGGAGTGAGTGCACTTTTAAGAATGCACGTCACGTCTGCCGGTTGTGAAGTGAAAAGAAAATCTTTCAATCCTTAAAAATGAGCTTCCAGCTTCCAGTCCCGGTGGCCACGCTTCCACGGCACACAAGGATCAAAGCGAATGGGGCTTGGCTGTGCGTTTGTGTGTGTGCGTGGTGTGTGTGTGGGAGGATGAAGAGCGAAATAATGGTTACGGTTTGCCAACTCCACAATACAGCACACATATTTTCGTGTTCGAATGCACCATTCGGTCGGTTTCATTATTGACATGATCGTAAACAGCTACGGTGAAATGGGAATGGGGCAACAGTTGCCACGGCAGGATGGGCTGAGCTGTTCGGAGCAGAATGGAAGAGGAAAAAAATAAAACATTTCGCACAATCATTACGATAGAAGTGACAGGGTTTTTTTTGTCTGTAAATTACATTTTTGTGTGGTGTTTTAAATTACAAGTGTTAAACAGTTTAAAGTTTCACCAATAAATAAAATATGTATTTAAAGTTTTACCACAGACCAATTCGTTTAAAAAACAGTTTGAGTTTATTTCTGTATTTTGCTTCAAAAGTTTTGAAATTGTTGACATGTATTTCATTAAAGTTCTATAGTAAAGAACAAAAACAGAAAAAAGATAATAATGAGTGAATAATCCACATTTTTTCACACATTAAGTGTGAATGTGGTATTTGATACATTTCTTTCGTTTCCAAAATCGAAAAGAACTCGTTGAAAGATATTTCTTATAAGCGTCTAAAGCTTTTCCGCCAAGAAAACGTCCTACATAGCAACACCACCAGCAACAACATAAAACTAGGATTTTTGTCGGTATTCATCGTCTTCCGGATGGGAGCTTCCGACTCCAACCCACTCATCCCCAACCGCCCCCCCCCATCAGTTCCATCAACGCAGCATGACGTGCGGTGGACACGCCGGCACGAAGGATAATAGCTTCGCCAAAAAGCTGACTAACGGGCACGTGGAGGGGGGGGGGGGGCGAAAAGGATAATCAGAAGGCGCTAGCCAGATTTTACCAGCCCGAAAACCTCCAGCGCTGGGCCTGCGTGACGGATGGGAAAAGTGGAAAATTAGCAAAGCAAAACCAATCTGGAACAAAGAAGGAAAAAACACACACACACACACACAAACCAGGAAAAGAAAAGCAGCATAAGAAACACGCGTACAGGGAACACCGTACCGATGAATCTACCGTACGAACGTTGCATAAGCAATGAAGTGCTTTGATTGGCAGCCGCAAACATTGGGCTAGTGCTGGCGTTCGCAGACGGGGAGTACGGAAAGCAAAACGGATCCCGCACCGGAAAGGACTGGGGAGGATTTTGCGAGTGAAAATCAGCACACAGAACGATATGAATGATACTGGCGCAGGAGCAAGCACAATGCGGAAGCGTGTGTCTGTGCCGGGTGGAGGAAACACGTGCCAAAAACAACGAACGACGCGAAGAAATCTCGTGTCTCGTCAAGGGTGAAGCAGAAAAGGAAGGAAGCAACCAGCCCGTGGAAAGAAAGTTTCCCGGACGTAAAGCTCGCCGAAACGTAAGCATATGTCTGCGCGCTCGATGCGGCCAGGGCAGGAACGTCAAAAAAAAAAACGGAAGGACACCGTATAGTGCCGGAAGTTGGCGTGCATTTAATTTCTCACGCATATCGTTGCTACGCTGGCGCTACCGATTTGCTAGCGCTTCGCCCGGCTCCGCAAGCCCCGTCAGCACTGACAGCACTGACAGATGACGTTATCTGGAAAAATGGGTTTAAGATTTACATAACATCCCACTCGGGATGCTTAAGCCGTAAGCATTGCCGATGAGGCGCGCTGCTAACTCACACGCGGAGGCGGCCGGGTTCGTGATTTGTCATTCGTTTTGCTCCTGGGGGGGGGACCGAGGCTGTAGAGGGGCTCGGTTGGAGCAGGCACCAGTCGATGATGGCCGCCTTCGAATCGGAATCCCTGCCAGCGCCCATCAGAAGTGTGGGTTTATACGGTGCAAATTGAATGTGACACAACCAATTTCCACCTTTTCATTTGAACGGGATCGAGCGCCGGGGTTTTTTTTTTGCCCCGCAGAACAGGCGACGAAGGCGGAAGTTTCTGTGGAGCTGATTTCCCGAGGTTGTAAATTTTTGACAGACAAGAATCGATTAGAGCCTGGGGAAGCGCGCGGGGGGGGGGGGGGGTTGGGCAATCTTACGTAAGTTTACGTTTCTCGCAGGAAGTCAATATTCGGTGTAGCACGGCAAAGGTTCACCTTTTGGGAAGGAACGGTAGCTGTCCCGTGATCTGCTTATCGCGTTTGAGCTCGGTGGGTTTGAAGTGTAGACTTGACGGGGTGGAATGGATAAAGGGATGATTCGAGACAGCCGATTTGGCCTTTGCCTCGTTTGCTTTTGGGGGAAGCGGCAGAGTGGTTTCACTTGTGTCTCGCTATATCGATTATGAGTGTCATGTAGAACCTGGTTATATTGAAGGATGTATTTGATTATGTTAAATAGGCAACCCTCTTAGGAGGGATCACGCTTACCGAGTCGAAAGGTTTGAGAACAGGTACAACAATACAAAATTGATGTTTGAGAACATCTTTTGTTTCGTAGGATGTAGGAGTCCTCTTTCCAAAACATGTAAAACTATTGATATTAGAGGTAGTTTGTATCGTAGCGAGGGATTTATTGTATTTGATGTCAACCCAAATTGTTTGAGAATACTAGAGTGTCATGGTTGAACAAATGGACAAGTTGTTGGTTTGAACTGAACGCCTTTTTCAATCCTTTTCATACAGTGATATGGACAACTATGTCGCTCATACAAAAAAAAATGCTTTATCGTTGGTTAATTGAGGTTTGCGCTTGAATTGTAAGGCATTGAAGTGATCATTCGTCATTCTTTCAAAACATTTTTTTTCATAACTATAATTATAAGCCTAGTCAGCTGCTCCACAAAAATATCTAGATAATAAATCTAGGTAATGTTTTCGTCTGCACCTGATTGTCATGGGTTTATATGCTATCAAACTCTGTGAAGTTCTCTTTTCTGACTCTTTACTGAGTTTTTTCTTGTAATTCTTGTAAGATAACAAATGTAATGTATATGAAGCTGTCCAATTGCCCAGTTCACGGTACAATTGTCTAAGCTCGTAAGCCACGATAACGCGGACTCAAGTTGATTTATCAAAATGTGCAGTTTTCAGAAAGTACCTCTGAGCCTGTGTGTTTCCAGAATTGTAAAGATCATGGTAGAAACTATTTCCGGATTTTATTGAAGATGTTGCTGACCAATATAACGACCGTTTTGCGATAGCAGAAATCCTCCATTAACTTGAATATTAACATTTTTGAATGCTACGACTGTTGAGAAAATACTTTCATAGTAAGAAACCTTGGGATAATGAGCACTGTGTCCTCATCGCAATTGTCAACAACTAAATTCTTAACCAACGTGTCTCAGTTTTCATTGATGTCATGCACAAACTTTAGTTATTGTCATACGGCATCGCGTTCCGAACATTGATGCTCACAAATTACCAGCAACTTACCGCACTTATAGGTCTAGAGTTAGGTGCATAGAAGTCTTAGCAAAACCAAAAAGACACTATGCTGTATGATATTGCTAAAGGATGGTATAATTCTAAATTAAGGGTTCTAATTTAGAAGTCTAATTTAGGGTCTAATTTAGACTGTTAAAAAAGTTCTTTCATGCCCTAAAGACCTACGCGGTCATGGTAACCCATCTACTTACCACATGGATAGTAAGAAAATCTACGAGGATACTGTCGGAATGAAAGCTGAGCGCATCCGGCATAATATGGCAATACACCAATGGCACAACTTGTTCATCCTCAAATCAATTAAAATAAGTGAAAAAGCAGATATGCACTTCAACGCTGAACGCTTAAACGTATCTTAATAAAAAAGATATTATCTAACAACCCCAAAAGATCCGAACAGACTGGTCAAACGTGTTTCAAAGAAAAAATCTCTTTTACACAAAAACCCCCACGAAATGTATTCATTTTGCAGTGCCAAAATTTCTTTGCTGAGCGTTTTTTTTCGCCTCAGCTCATCCTTCCCATTTTCTCATGCTGAAAGCGACTGCTTTTAAAAGCACAAATAAGAACCTTCGCAAAAATCTTCCAGCTTTCCCCTCCCAGTCTATTAACATCTCGTTTTCGGTGTCATCTTTTCGCTCGTTCGCTGGTTCAAATTTTTGTTTTTTTTTCTCCACCGCAAGCATTTCTTTTCCAACCCAAGCCAGGGTGTGAAAAGTTAATTGTACGCTGTTAAATTTCCCACCGAACGCGTGTGCCCTTGTTGCTGTTTTTTTTTTTTTGCACCAGCGTTTAGTGTGTTTGCTCGAGTGAGAGGCGCTGGAATGGAATTAAGAAGCAACTAGTTGATGAAAGCATGTGCTCGGGCTTCCTTAATGTGGTGTTAAGTAGATAATTTGGTTAAGCAAAGGGTGACTTCATTCAGCGACTTAGATGACGGAGAAATTTTGATGGATGGCTTTGCCTGTTTGCTGCATTTTCGTTCCGTTTTTCTTTTTGTTGGGATCATAAACTATAATAAATTGAAACGTTTACTAAGCCAACGATACTTGCATGGCGAGTTAGTACGTCCGAGTTGAACAACACCGTTCACATCATTAGACAAGTTGCATCAATTCAATCCATTGCCCGCCAGCAACTTGATTCCTTTTCCCACGTGTGAGGGATTTTTCCAATCTCCAAAAACGCACACGCTCACACACGCATACAGTGTGCGCACACCTGGTAAAGTTTCTCTATCGTTTGGAAAAAGTTTAATGAGTTTAGCCGGCGAAACACAACCGGATAATCTCAAACTTAATTACCAGCCAGCTGAAGACCGCTTTTGTATTGCTTGTTTACTGCAGGCCGTCCCGACCTGCAGCGACCGACCGGTCGACGCATTGCAAGAGGTCGAGAGCCATGGCACTCCGTCCGGAAGGCAAATTTTGCACCCACCTGCATCACCACCCCGGCACTAATCCTTTACCATAGCTTACTGGGGTGGTG
>NC_054085.1:20885807-20925807 GCF_017562075.2 Anopheles merus
CTTATGAAACTCTACGATCATTGTGATTGAATTAGACTACCATCTTCATTTTGCTTAGTTTGACGACCACTAGTCTTGTCTATTCCCATCATGAGTAAATGAATAAAGACGTTTTTTGTATATATTTTTATGTAAGCTTTGGTCGATTGCCTTCATCTGTGACAATTTAATATAATTCTCAGAATATGTTTATTTCCAGGCAAAATGTTTCCTTCTTACTGATACTTCATTCATACTAGAATACTATAACGGAAGTTTATGTATTTGAGACCATTATTTATTTATTATTAAATACTACGTTAAGTCTACCTATCATGAATTAGTATTGGGGTAAGTTAACTTCACATTGAAAATAGCCAATATTCAATTGGATGAAAATCATTCATCTACAACTAACAATATTGAAGAATCATTTAAAACTAATTAAATACTATTTAAATGATTGCATAGTGTAATTGTCTGTTGATGATTATATTTTTTGCAAAGTGTTATGTTAAGAAATGTGATTTTCTTACTAATGAACGATGTTGTATTTTTATGCATATTGATATTGGATCGATTTTTTTTTCGAATGGATGGTGGAAGTTGTTTCCCATCTCTTTCAAATTCAGTTGGTTTGTATGTTGATATTTATCCTGATTTTTTTTGTTATAAAGTTCACTTTAAACAGTAAATGCTAGTGGCTCAATTAGTTCTCGAATCCAGTAAATGAATTAATTTTCTATTACAAAACGTATCCATTGCAAACCTTAGGTTTACTCAACAATCTTACTGATCTTTGCAACCCATAATTTACCTCTTGTGTTATTTAAACCAGAAAACTGAAATTTCAGTCTGTCTGTGGAACCATATTTCATTATCCGGGTTGTGATTTTCAATTTGACAGTGGCATTCGAAAATATGGAATTCGCCAAATGTGTACTAACATATATAGAATACAAAATTGATTTGTTTTCTGGTTTTTCTTTAGAATATGAGTAAAAATATCTAAAATTTAAACATCGATCTTAATCATTTTAACGTTTCATTACCTTGTTTTTTGGTTTGCTTGTATCTTGAAACTCACTAGTGTTTCGTGAAACTCCCCGTTAAATGTTCTCTTCTATCTCTAGCAAAAAGTTATCGTCACATTGTTTAAAAATTAAATTCTTTTATAAAAGTGTTACACTCAAGATTTGTTTTTTTTTCGTTTTGAGCCATACTGACAGTTCCTTGAAGTATTCGGCTTATAGCAATTGTGCTTTCGGTAGCAATTTCAGGATTTCTGCGCACTATCAGTTGTAATTCCTAACTATACTTTCCGTTTAAAACCCTTCTTTTCATTACCTACCAGAATGATGTAAAAACAATTCCTTATTCAAAGAGCCAGATTGGCGGAATGAAGCTTTGTCTTAAGTCTCTCCGTTTCATATATTTTTTTGCATGATATTGCATCTTCCAAAGAACCAATGCGCAATAGAACCCAAAACGCTGTTAAAACCATAAAATCGCTGAATCGTTCCTCCCCGGCCAGCTCCAGGGAAGCGCAACCGTAACTATTCATTCAACCGTGCACCTTCTTACAATGAGATTACAAAACCAGTACCCGACCGCCCACGCTGGCGGTAAAAATTGTAGCAAAAGTAGCAGCTTCACCATCATCACAGCGCGTGCAAGCGGGGCAGGGGGACAGTGGCAGCGACAATTTCGGCGAAACTTTCATGCACCATTGACCGTGTACCCACTTCCAATTCCACTAATGTTTCGCCGATGGCTTAGCTGAGTAAATGCGCCGACATTTTCCTGCCCCATTCCTTTCCCCACCCCAAAACAGCAAGCCCTAATAAAACGGGTTTTTCCTACCACGGGCTTTGACAATGTGCAGCGCAGCAAAAGATTTGCGTAGGAAAACCGGGGGTCCCCCGGTCCTCGATCCTGTTGGTGTGGGCAAGGGATCTAGTGGCGGTGATGCTATCAAAGGGACTAAATCCAATTTTCAATTAACCAGAATATTGTGCTGTAATCCACCGTGCACACACACGCACACACCGTCCAGCCTCAAGTCTCTGGCTGCGGGAGAAGTAATTCTGCTCACTCGAATGTAACCAACTAGCCGCAATATGAATGCAATCATCAGCTCCCGATGGATTGTGGTGTTCGTTCGTCAAGCGAGTCTTGCTACTACCATCAAACGGGGGTACTATGGGATCTTTGGTGGTTAGAAAGTTGTTTGATGTAATAAACAGAACTTATACTTCTACACCGCTACAGCAAATAGGTATCTTCAGACAATATATACCATATTCTAAGTGAACGAAATAAAATTTAAGACACACCTACCAAATTGCTAGTTTTGATCATCGCGAGATAAATAAGCTTAAAAGGAGGAGGTAAATATTAAAACAATTTTTTATTCTTATCAAAATGCCTCAATTTATTACATATTCTAAGTCAAATCTTCAAAGTCATACGTGACATTTGTCCCTATTTGGACTACATCTCCAACCACCGTGCAAACCACTATCGCTCCCATTAACGACAACCAGGAAGATATGAGCTTTGTTCCCTTCGCTTCCGTAGGGCGTCCTCTTTTGGCCATTTACCGTTCCCCTCATCCACCCCCTCCCCCCCCCCCCATTGGACCATGTTCACTCGAATCGGTACACGAGTGCCCCTTTTTGCATAGTGCACCCAAAACATCCTACCCTCGCCCATCGCCCTAAGGCTCCTGCTGCGGGGGAGTGCAAAGCCATCGTCACGTTTCCGAGGTTGCCAAATTAAATTTTACCATTCGTCAACATATCCGCCGGTGAGCGGTTTTAGCATCACTCGGAGCTCAAACCAGGGGATGATGTGGTTCTGGAACTGCCCTGTTAGCTTCTTAATGGCTACGCACATTGCACTTTCCATTCATTAACTACGCCCGCCAACTTCCTGAGGGAGAATGTGTAGTTGTAGCGGCCGATAAGTAAGTAATTTAACTACTTATTGGAAGACTCACTCTTGAAAGGATATTTCAATGTGTAATTCAGTTTGCATCAGTTTAAATACGCTAAAAAATTTCACTTAAAACGACGAGTGATAAACGCTTGCTACAATTTGCTCCATCAAAACAAGCAATAAAATGCCACCACTCAGGCATCAACACACATACGGCCAATTTCTCATGGTGAGAATGGTGTGTTTTGCTTCACTCGAGGACTCGTTTTCGTAACGTTTCCCTTTTTTTTTGCCTTTTTCAGCTGGCTGAACCACACCATCCCACTGTCGGAAGTCGCGCTTGCGAATACCCTCCAGGCTCTGTTTCTTTAGCATCATCGTTCGGGTTGCTCCTCGCCGTGAACGGTATAGCGCCCTCGCCGGGTAAACTATCTCATCCCGGGGGAGGAAGCACAAATGCTGCCAGCACCCATTTGCTCCGATACATAATGTTGTTGCTCGTCCTGTTACCACCACACCACTACCACTGCTGCTGCTGCATTGTCGGTTCCGTCCCGGGCGACTACTTCCGGAGGGTGATTTTAACAGTCCATTAAACATGTGCACCAGTTCTCAGTGCATTTAATTGAAAAAGGGAATTTTCTGCGTCAGAGGCCGAAACGGAAAGCAAAGCGCCGGCGGGCTTTCGCGGTGTTTCGTCTTTTTTTTTTTGCTCTATTTCACCCCCGTTCTCATTTATCATTTGCTCGGATGCAGTGGCGAGTTTTCGGAAATCGGCAGTCCATTAAAAATCACAAAATACATGCCCGCATGGGAGTATTAGTTTGATTCCGCTGTAGTAGGCAATGGAGTTTGCAAGCTGTATGTAAAACATGGTAATGAACAACTGGGTGGAAAATCGAATCCTTTCCTATTGAACGGGGTCGACCGAAATCCCGATTAAAAAAGTCACGTTTTATTGCAAGAACATGTGAAGTGCTTTAATTCTGCCTAAAGATTTAAAGGATTGATAGTAATATTTGTCATCAAAAAGTTAACACAAGCGATCTTTTCATTTAAAACAATTAAAATGAAGAACAATGTTCATTGCAAAATGCTTTAATGCATGAATAATTCATTTTTATGCAATAAGAAATTGGAACGAATATTTTAACATACATATGAATTTATCTCAGTTCGAATCAGAAATTGTTTCTGAACTCATAAAACTCAATTTCATAAAACTTCAATTCGTCAAAACATGCTTTAAATTGACTGCTTTCCCACACAAAAAAAACACGAAATTTGTCCACTACCAATTGTTTGATAATTGCTACAAGAGCCCCGAATAAGCTTTGCACCGAATCGTAAGCCCCATTGTCATCGTGGCCACACAAGCTCCACGCTGACAGCGCTCCTGCCGCCAGCATCCACGGGAACAACACGGAAACGCAAGCTAAAGCGACCGTCAGTAACGAATCAAACCGACGTAGATAGAACAGCCACAAAGCTGCAGCTTGTGTTGCACGCCAGTCTGGACGCGACGTTACCATACTTGTCAATCGAGATCCCGATGTCCCTCTTAGTGCCGGGTGCATCGCGAGCTCAAACAAGCACGAGTGAGCGGAAACTGTTGCTCGAGCAGCTGGGACAGCCCAGCAGGGCAGGCTCGGTCCGAAATTGTCCCACCCGCAACAATGAGAATATGTGTCGAGTCATGGTTTTTGGTTGGTCCGTTCGTAGCAATGGGACAGATATCCAACCGGGCTACCAACTACCCGATGTACTCGGCTCGATGCTGCTTTAGCGTGAACCAACATCCCGAATAGCTGGTGGAGATGATATTGAAAACGGGATCAATACCACACAGTGGGAAGTGGGTGTTCATGTAGCTGTTGAACTCCAACAGCTAGGTCTGAAAAACTGGAAAATTTCATGAAAAAAATAAATAATTCGAGCATGGATTTGTGAACGTTTATGATAGACAGACATAACCTGCATATGTATTAAAAAATTATGAGAATTTTACTTTTAGGATATTTCTACGACCAATGTCTTAATATCTCAATGTCTGAAATCCAGAAGTTGAATGATTTTAACTTTGCGTAAATAATACCAAAGAATCTCTGTTCACCTGCTCATAGTTTGATCACCCTTAAACATGCCATCCAGAACTGTCCCAGTTCAGAATTCCAGGAAACCTTGGAAAATTTGTTTCCTCAGCTGGCGTTCGATTTGTTATTATCGGAATCGGAAGTTCCAGCACTACTCCAACCGGTACCGGAGAATCATCATCGCCCCGTCACACAGCGACACACGAAGCGTAATGCTTCATTCGTGTCATCGTGACGTTTGCAGAATATTGCAGAAGAACGGCAAAGACTTTACCCCGAGCGCAATGGGGGTAAGGATTTATCGCTTTACAATCAATTGAATAATTGCGGGTCAAATTGAATCACGCAATCGGTGGCTACAAGAAGAGGTGTGCTGGCACAGGAGGTGACGGTAGCACGGTGTGGCCTCTTTGTTCTCGCAGCGGAGTTAAAATGGGCCAGCCACGTGCCATTCCTTTGGGGAGTGCGCCATTCACGCGTCCGCAACTTAGTTTACCATTAGAGTAGTGAAAGCGTGCCAGTGGGTGTGTCTTGTCCCAAAGAATTGTGCATTGCACGGTGGGTGAAAAATCCGTACCAAGGACATCGTGGACGCGTGACTTCCGGCAGACAAATAAGTTCTAATTTTGGTGGAATTTTTATTGCACGCGTGGTAGGTAATGGGCACAATGCCCTAAAACTGGTGACGAATTGTACGCGAAAAAGAGGCGTTACGGTGAAAGATGCCTAGCAATACACAGCACAGAGCATAACTCATAAAGTGTCATTGCAGGGGATAAAAAACGACAGCGAGCTTTAAGAAAGTCATACGGCTTCGGGCAGAGATGGATGGGCAATGGTTGCGAAATGGTTTCGAAAGCCGTCAGCTAAAACAGCTCCTTGAACGCGATGTTGTTGATGATGATGATGATGGTGATGGATTGGACTCATTGCTATTTATGATGGTTCCTGGCATTCTTTTTCGAAGCATTAGCAAACAGAACGATAGGGAGGGCAGCAATAGACTCAGGCAATTGGTCTTTTGCTCCAAACTCCAAGCAGATTCTTCCCTTCAAACTTCTGCTTTGAGGATTCAGTGCGATATTGAAGTAAATAAGCTCTTGAAACAAAGAAATTGTATTCATCACTGTTCAGTTTTTTTGCTGCTGTTACCGCTGCATTGGCTACAACGCCTCCAAATCAAGCACATCCCACGAGGGCATCCTTCTTGGCGTGTATCCTTAAAGAAGAAAGATTCCCTCTGTTACTGTTACGCGAGAGCTCACAGTTTCTTGCTGTGTTGATGGCTTCAGGTTTTTGCTTCTCCCACTCGCCATCCAAACCTTCTCGGGGATATTTATTTTGTTTATCGTGAAACATGCAATAAAATTTATACAACTGCGATGGCACTTGTCATTTTCGTATCAAAATAAATTGTAATAAATTTCCCCGCCTCGCCGGCCACCGAGAAGGAAATGTGGTGTCGACACCACTCTCGAAAACGACTCGCAGACAGCGTGCTGCCAGCCTCCTGCTGAGGAGTTTTCTTTGCTCATCTCCCCCCAATGACGACTAGCACTGCGTTCAAGGAAACAATCCTCCGGAAAACGAATGCTGAGGCGGAAGTTCACGTACTTATCCTGATGGGAAAGAATCGGAATTGGATGGAGGATGTGTGTTGTCAACGTTTTTTTTTTTGCTGCGTCTTGCCGCCTCCCTCCATTATTGCCAATGGAAGATGACATCTTGAAGCGAATGCATACGGCAAGGGAAGCACGAAAGTTTCCCCTCCAGGCGGGTAGGTTTGTCTTCTTGCCCGCCCCACTCCCGAGAAAAAGTGTCAAATGCCTGTGCGTTTTCATCGGTTGAGCTGCAGTTGACTGGGGCTGCAGGAAGTGCTGGTAGAGAAGAAAAACTATACCATGTTTGTCTGTCTCCACGACTCCGGGAATGTCACTTATTGGGAATCGGAAATAGGGAGTAGAGAGAGAGGACACTCTATTTTACAAGGGAGCGGTGGAGCGGTGTAATGGTTTGCTGGTGGGATGTACCATGTTGATACATGTTCGAATTGTAATCGGAGCTTGATTGAGATTATGCGATCCGTTCCGAAGCGGGAGGACCTGCTCTGATGAGCGCATATTCTTATAGATATGAGAAAGGGAATGGGAACGAAAACTGTGCACCGTAAAATCATGCAACTTTCATGACTCATTCGATGGGGGGGAAAAGGTCACACAGACTGTTTGCGAGAGTGGAATGGTAGGAAAAATGGTTTATTGGATCTGTCAGGCAATTAATTGCGAGACGAAACGTTTTTGTACGCATCGTTTATGGTTACAAGATTGACCTATTTTGTTTTATGCGATTGCAGTGTAATACATGGACATTATTAACGAAATGGCTTTTGATTCTGTACAAACAGCGAACATAAACCATACTCCTTGCCTGACTAGGTCGCAAAATTCCAGCACATGACATTAAAGACTCTCCAGCAAAGGCCAGAATCGCAAAGCGGTTGTAAGTATGAGAGTAAGATAATTATGGAAGCAGGTGAGTAAACTTTCAGCTGTTTGATTTCAAAATCTTTGTTATATTTTTCACTTTTAATTTATTTAGTTTTTTTCAAATTGCCATATAATTTGCATTCATATAAATTCTCCTAGAGTAGCTTGGCAAGCATTTCAAATCAAAATGACTACCTCTTAGTATATGTTCATACAAGAGTGTTAGTACTGCGCACACAGGGTTTCCGAGTCAATTTTCAATGTGTACAACATTTTTCATTGATTACGAGAAGTATTTTGACAGCTTTCGAAGGTTTTATTTGCGCACAATAACGTTTCAGTTTATCCAGATATTTTCAACACGTCTCAAGCTGGATTGAGTTTGACAATTCTTCATCATGTGTTGAAAATCATTTGTAAGAACTGAAATTTCATTTTGAATCAAACACATCATTTTAAAGCTGTTGAAAAACATATTGAATGCGGTGAATGATGTGCACATTCAAAAGTGACTTGGAAAACCCTATAATTATTACTAAATCAACCCACATGCAGAAATATTCTTCTTTTCTTCTTTCTCTTCTTCTTCTTCTGCTTCTCTTTTCTTCTCTTCTTCCTTGTTGTTCTCTTCTTCTTCTTTTTCGTTCTTCTCTCTTCTTCTTCTCTTATCTTCTTCTTATTCTTCTTCTTCTTCCTATTCTTCTTCTTCTTCTTCTTCTTCTTCTTCTTCTTCTTTGGCCCAACTGCCGTTATCGGTCAACGCCAGCCTGAACCACTATTAGACTAGGCTTTTAGTTTCAGATTAGTAAGTCCTACGTATGGGGGCACGGTCTATTTGCGACTTGACCCTATGACAGCCATGTTTTTAAGTCGTACGAGTGGACGACTGTGCCATAAGTCGCATTAATCAACAGTTAACTGGCATTTATCACGGGAATTTTAGACGGAACCATCGACTGTCCCGAGCTGCTTTCAAGGATTCACCTCTATGTTCCTGCCAGAATACTCCGTCGCCGGCCAATGCTGGCAGTCGCTGAAACCCGAACAACCTTTGGCTCTCGCAACCTCCTTCTTTTTATGTGCCGTCTACTAAATTCAGCTGACGATATCTATGACCCTGGAATGACAATAACGGAACTGACTTCACTTTTAAGTGTTCGGAATGCATCCAACAATAACTAAATATATAAATGTTCTGTTCGTTATCTAATGTCTATTGTAAACAAATTTGACTCGCGAGGGCTTTATAGTCCATCAAATAATAACACTAAACTAAACTAGTACAGTCTCATAGTACAGTCATCAACTCGTACGACTTAACAACATGCCCGTTTTGGGCTCAAGCCCAAATGGACCGTGCCGCCATACGTAGTAGACTGACTATCCTGCCATGGGGGATCAATAAGTCACTAAAAGCCAAGCCCACAAGCAGTGGTACAGGCAGGCCTTGACCGACAACGGATGTTGAGCCAAAAAGAAGAAGAAACAAAACTAAACAAAGAACAAGGGTCTTGTTCGGAACGTACAGGTTTGTTTCTAAAATGTGCCCAGAGCTCTCCATCGTTTGATGTATGAAATTTATTTGTATTGACTTTTATGATTGCGGGTTTATATGTATTGTAAGATATATGCTGCTGTATTTTTGCAGTAAATACATGAGTTGGACGATATTGTTTTCCAGGTTCATTTAATTTCCTTTATTTCACAAATTTCATTGCAAATATTCCAAATACTGCAGAATATCGGCGGATTGACAGTAAATTTTAACAGATTCATACATACTTACCCCAGTTCTCTATTTAGTTTGCTTTCCACAACCATCCACACATCGGTTGTAGAAAATTTACTTTCTTCCAAATAAGTAAAATATTTTGCAAAACGAAATCACTTTCTTCCCCCTGCAAACAATGACAGTTTCTACGGAAGGCCCAGCATACAACAGCAAGAGCCTGAAAGGAAACGCAGCACCAGCACACACCACTAGCAAAGGTTAGGAAAACATTTGAGCAGCAGCAGCAGCAGCAGAGAAAAGAATGTGATTTCAATGTTGTTGTCACCCCGCCGTGAACCCCCTTCCATCCATCCTTCCCAACCCCGGGAAGCTCTTACAGCATCGAGTTGGCTTTTTCCTTTGCAACCATTTCCTTACCATCAATCAACGACCAAATGAATCAGAAAGGACGAGAGAAGAAAAAATGCCCTGCACCACCAGCACCATCGCCCGTGCCAGTGTGAGTGGCTTCCGATTGGTAGAGGGAAACACTTTCCCGAAGGCAGCCCATGTGATGTGCGTTCGCTTTCCTAGCCTTTTCTTCCTTTCGACTGTCAAAACGGAGAAAGCATATCCTTTCGCTAGATACTTTCCCTCCAACATAGCAGGAGAAAGAGAAAAAAAAAATCCATCGCAAAAAGGAAACGTTTCATCGTGACGTATCGCCGAATACATCGTACAGCGGGAAGGTTGTTGTAACACACTGTCTCGTGGAAACTGCACCGAGGACACTCGACTTTTGGGGCGAGCGCGTTGTGAAAGGATATTGAAGCTGAAAACGATCGTGCAGACACAAAAAAAAAACAGGGACAGCATATTGTTTTGGCTTTCATTCATGGTGTGTGTGTTTGTGTTTTGGCCTCCAAACACCAAGTCAACGCGCACAGCTTCATATCCGCTATGCGGCAAATTTAAACATTATATGCTCGTGCGGTTGAACAACGAACAGCAACAAAAAAAATAGAAGAAAAACACTGAATCTCCCCTTTTTTCCGCTTCGGGTGAGGAAATGAACCCGGTGAACCCGAGCATTCCGACACGGCGTCATGCGGATTCGTTTCATTGGCGCTTCCAAGCAAACAAACAATCCTTCGGATTATGGTGATGGATGGGCTGGGATTGTGCTGTGGTGGGGGGGTGTAAATTTTGATGGAAAAAAATCACCCCTAGAAGTCATAGCGTAATGTGAAGTGGTGAGAGAGTGAGAAAGAGAGCGGTAATGGTGATGCTTCAAACTGTGCTGTGCTAAAAAATCGATTTAGAATCGACCTGCGAGGATGGAAAGCCAACACCATATCGTGTTAATGGGGAAAGTGTGCCAGAAGTTTTGCTTCCAGACCGCTGACGAATTGCCTTATCGGTTGCTCTTTAAGTGAGCTTGTTGGTGCGCTAAGGCAATATGCGTTTAGCGTGCTGTTGCAACGGTGTTAGGTTAAGTACAGCAAGTAGGACGGGGAGCCGCCCGATACGTTCATCAAACAAATGGATGGTTCATGGTGACTTTAGATAGGCAGGAGGACAATTTATCACGAGTGGGTTCGCGGGGATACTCCTTAAAGTGACGGAATGCTGCAAGGATCTTGTTCGTCTAGGTACTTGCGGAGGATTTCTTCTAAACGAGAATTTGTTGTAGAATATATTTCATCTATTATCCTTGACACTCTGACACTGGGATGAATATTGTTAATGCTTTTACATTTTAATCAATTATCTCTATATGAGTAACAGATTTATTTGATGTATATTTGTAACAGAAACAAGATTTGTTTTTGTTCGAAAGTAAGGACGTATCAAATTGTATGTAGAAGAGCATCAAAAAGTGCATTTTATTGTACAAAGTCTTATTTGAAAAGCGGCGCTGATGGGATTCTTACTTTTTACCAATTTGTCCTTCTAATAGTAAATTTGACTCAATAGTATTCTTGCACATTGAAACTTTATAGACAGAAAAATGTGGAAGACTCCGAAATGATTCGACCAGCGATATTTTCTCTATATCCAGAATTCATTCACTCATTGAAATGTTTTAGTAGTACATGCAAATTAGTAAATACATGCAAAATGCGTTTGTATTCCCTGTATTAATTTCAAATATTAATTAGAATCTTGAACTTGAGAACAGATCATAACTTGAAACTGTGTTTGTAAAATTAGGACTGAGCTAAAATACTTTAAAAATATGTTTACTTTTCTTACTAATAGAATGACCTTCTATTTTGACCGTGAAAGTATAAAACGATAAGAAATATACTAAACTTAAATTGAAAAGATCACTCAGAACTTTGAAGTTCGACTGAAGACACTTAACCGCTCACCTTAATACGACATTTCAGCTTCGTAAATCTAGATGATTCCACTGTCAATTGACATCACTTCCATAGATCTAGTGGATAAGGAAAGCAAATGTAGCTTCTAAATCTAATACAATAACTTGTGACCACTTATTATGGGAAAATTATGACCACTGACGTTGATAGCGCAATAAAAAGTCAAATAAAAGGCTCTGCTCATCAGAACGGTTTGCATGCAAACTGATTTCCTGCTTTTAGCTAGCTTTTTAGCTAGAATCCAATCTACAGCCCAAATCAAAGAGAAGCCATTTCAAGGAAATTGATTTAAATTTAGCCCTGTCCCTGCTCGAAAGCTTCGCCTGCCGCTGTAAGTGACCTACACACATCTCCACACTTCCTGTAGCCAAAGCTCCCCGCAGAAACGGATGCAAGTACCATAATTTACCATCTGCCTTTCAATGGACCACAATCACGGCGTCAGCGAGGGGTGAAAAATTGTTTCATTTGGTCGACAAAAGCGAAGCGGAAAAAATATCTCGAATCATTATAAGAGCCAAAGCTGCTGACCAGCCTGTTGTGGATGTTTTTTTTTTTGTATTTTTGTTTGTTGTTATTTGCACTCCCGGCACACAAAATATCCCCAAAGACAGCAAAGAAAGGAGGGAAGAAAAAAAAGCAGAGTCGGGTGCCGCTAGCAACAGCGAATAATAAATGGAAAAAACAAACCAACAAAAAAACGTCGCCAGCAACATTAGCTTGGGGTGTAAATGTAACGCCCGTTGGCTCGCCAGCGCAGTGTCCAGCACAAGTCACCGCAAGTGCCGAACAATATTCATGTTTGCAACCTCTTTTTGTGTGTGTGTTTCTGTTTCCTTCTTTGAGCCCCCCAAAGCAATAAGGCACCCACCCACCCACTGGCGCACGAGGCGCAGTGGCGGCAAGGCGGAAAATATGAAACTCAATTCAGGGGGGGGGGGGGGGGCTGAGTCTGGCAGCGTGAAATAAAAATTAAAATTCATGAAACTCATTCCGCGGGCAGCGATGCAAACCTCGCCTCGGAAAAAAGATGTCCCCAGAGCTACGCACGCGCACCGGCGACCTACGCACGCTCAGGAGCTACGCGCGCAAAATGAAATAAAACGCGAAACTGCGCTCGCCGGGAAAAAGCGCGTTCGTTTTGACTTTCGTGGAAAATTAATGGAAAACCGAATGGTCGGCGGGGGCGCCTACGCGGAGCGAAGAGTCACGGAGATGGTGGGCTGTGTTTGCAGTTGGAAAGAGGCGGGAAAAACAACAACCTGCAAACAGTTACAAAAATGAATCGGTTATGGTTGAAACGTACCGTGCTTTTGGATGAAGTTAAACATTACAAACGAATCGTTGAAGCGAACATGTTGGCAGGAAAATAAAACGGTTGTTAACTTTCTTCTATACTTCGTACCGTACCTTGAATTCATTCATTTGCGTTGCTTTGAGTTTATACTACTTTAACGGGAGTTTTAATGTGTTTATTTTCTTCTTATAAATTTTTTTTACTATAAATGGCATTGTTTGACAACGTGCACGCTATTTGTAGTGTTTCGTGATGTAATTAAAGACTTTCATTGATTTTTCATAATTTCATTAGTATCTTGTAACATTTATTTGCTCGTTTTGTTCAATTGTTTAACTTGTTCAATTTATTTTATATTTTTGTTTGAACTTATATCTGAAAAGTTTTTTTTAAACTTATGTTTCTTTTAAAATATCTGTAAAAGTGTTTATTTCAATAAATTTCTATTATTTCTATCATTAGTAAGTACTATTTTCAGGACTTCCTTTTCACTTTCAAAGCCTTATCTTGCTTTTAAAACAAAATGCACAAAACGAACATTGCACTTTCAAAGCTTTAAATGTACATTTCTGGGCAATTGAATGCACTTCCATTTGGCTTCTCTCTTTGCCCGCACTCCTTTACAGCTCCACCCAGCTGCTCCCTAAATCCCGGCCCCAACAGCGCACAATACGCGCGTACAAATATTTCACTTGTCTCGCGGAAACAAAAACACACTCCTCCAAAGCACACAAACCATCAGGAAAGCCGCGCACCACGGTTGAAGCACTCCAGATGGATAAGTTAGTCACGGCAAAGACTCTACTCATGCTGCCCGTGGTTTGGAGAACACCACGTGACTATCCCTTCCGCGCGGGCGTGGAGTGAGTGCACTTTTAAGAATGCACGTCACGTCTGCCGGTTGTGAAGTGAAAAGAAAATCTTTCAATCCTTAAAAATGAGCTTCCAGCTTCCAGTCCCGGTGGCCACGCTTCCACGGCACACAAGGATCAAAGCGAATGGGGCTGGGCTGTGCGTTTGTGTGTGTGTGCGTGTGTGTGTGTGTGTGGGAGGATGAAGAGCGAAATAATGGTTACGGTTTGCCAACTCCACAATACAGCACACATATTTTCGTGTTCGAATGCACCATTCGGTCGGTTTCATTATTTGACATGATCGTAAACAGCTACGGTGAAATGGGAATGGGGCAACAGTTGCCACGGCAGGATGGGCTGAGCTGTTCGGAGCAGAATGGAAGAGGAAAAAAATAAAACATTTCGCACAATCATTACGATAGAAGTGACAGGGTTTTTTTTGTCAGTAAATTACATTTTTGTGTGGTGTTTTACATTACAAGTGTTAAACAGTTTAAAGTTTCACCAATGAATAAAATATGTATTTAAAGTTTTACCACAGACCAATTCGTTTAAAAACAGTTTGAGTTCATTTATGTATTTTGCTTCAAAAGTTTTGAAATTGTTGACATGTATTTCATTAAAGTTCTATAGTAAAGAACAAAAACAGAAAAAAGATAATAATGAGTGAAAATCCACATTTTTTCACACATTAAGTGTGAATGTGGTATTTGATACATTTCTTTCATTTCCAAAATTGAAAAGAACTCGTTGAAAGACATTTCTTATAAGCGTCTAAAGCTTTTTCGCCAAGAAAACGTCCTAGATAGCAACACCACCAGCAACAACATAAAACTAGGATTTTTTTGTCGATGTATTCATCGTCTTCCGGATGGGAGCTTCCGACTCCATCCCACTCATCCCCAACCGCCCCCCCCCTCATCAGTTCCATCAACGCAGCATGACGTGCGGTGGACACGCCGGCACGAAGGATAATAGCTTCGCCAAAAAGCTGACTAACGGGCACGTGGGAGGGGGGGGCGAAAAGGATAATCAGAAGGCGCTAGCCAGATTTTACCAGCCCGAAAACCTCCAGCGCTGGGCCTGCGTGACGGATGGGAAAAGTGGAAAATTAGCAAAGCAAAACCAATCTGGAACAAAGAAGGAAGAAAAAACACACACACACAAACCAGGAAAAGAAAAGCAGCATAAGAAACACGCGTACAGGGAACACCGTACCGATGAATCTACCGTACGAACGTTGCATAAGCAATGAAGTGCTTTGATTGGCAGCCGCAAACATTGGGCTAGTGCTGGCGTTCGCAGACGGGGAGTACGGAAAGCAAAACGGATCCCGCACCGGAAAGGGCTGGGGAGGATTTTGCGAGTGAAAATCAGCACACAGAACGATATGAATGATACTGGCGCAGGAGCAAGCACAATGCGGAAGCGTGTGTCTGTGCCGGGTGGAGGAAACACGTGCCAAAAACAACGAACGACGCGAAGAAATCTCGTGTCTCGTCAAGGGTGAAGCAGAATAGGAAGGAAGCAACCAGCCCGTGGAAAGAAAGTTTCCCCGGACGTAAAGCTCGCCGAAACGTAAGCATATGTCTGCGCGCTCGATGCGGCCAGGGCAGGAACGTCAAAAAAAAACGGAAGCACACCGTATAGTGCCGGAAGTTGGCGTGCATTTAATTTCTCACGCATATCGTTGCTACGCTGGCGCTACCGATTTGCTAGCGCTTCGCCCGGCTCCGCAAGCCCCGTCAGCACTGACAGCACTGACAGATGACGTTATCTGGAAAAATGGGTTTAAAGATTTACATAACATCCCACTCGGGATGCTTAAGCCGTAAGCATTGCCGATGAGGCGCGCCTGCCAACTCACACGCGGAGGCGGCCGGGTTCGTGATTTTGTCATTCGTTTTGCTCCTGGGGGGGGGACCGAGGCTGTAGAGGGGCTCGGTTGGAGCAGGCACCAGTCGATGATGGCCGCCTTCGAATCGGAATCCCTACCAGCGCCCATCAGAAGTGTGGGTTTATACGGTGCAAATTGAATGTGACACAACCAATTTCCACCTTTTCATTTGAACGGGATCGAGCGCCGGGGGATTTTTTGCCCCGCAGAACAGGCGACGAAGGCGGAAGTTTCTGTGGAGCTGATTTCCCGAGGTTGTAAATTTTTGACAGACAAGAATCGATTAGAGCCTGGGGAAGCGCGCGGAAGGGGGACACATCTTACGTAAGTTTACGTTTCTCGCAGGAAGTCAATATTCGGTGTAGCACGGCAAAGGTTCACCTTTTGGGAAGGAAACGGTAGCTGTCCCGTGATCTGCTTATCGCGTTTGAGCTCGGTGGGGTTTGAAGTGTAGACTTGACGGGGTGGAATGGATAAAGGGATGATTCGAGACAGCCGATTTGGCCTTTGCCTCGTTTGCTTTTGGGGGAAGCGGCAGAGTGGTTTCACTTGTGTCTCGCTATATCGATTATGAGTGTCATGTAGAACCTGGTTATATTGAAGGATGTATTTGATTATGTTAAATAGGCAACCCTCTTAGGAGGGATCACGCTTACCGAGTCGAAAGGTTTGAGAACAGGTACAACAATACAAAATTGATGTTTGAGAACATCTTTTGTTTCGTAGGATGTAGGAGTCCTCTTTCCAAAACATGTAAAACTATTGATATTAGAGGTAGTTTGTATCGTAGCGAGGGATTTATTGTATTTGATGTCAACCCAAAATTGTTTGAGAATACTAGAGTGTCATGGTTGAACAAATGGACAAGTTGTTGGTTTGAACTGAACGCCTTTTTCAATCCTTTTCATACAGTGATATGGACAACTATGTCGCTCATACAAAAAAAAAAGCTTTAACGTTGGTTAATTGAGGTTTGCGCTTGAATTGTAAGGCATTGAAGTGATCATTCGTCATTCTTTCAAAACATTTTTTTTCATAACTATAATTATAAGCCTAGTCAGCTGCTCCACAAAAATATCTAGATAATTAATCTAGGTAATGTTTTCGTCTGCACCTGATTTTCATGGGTTTATATGCTATCAAACTCTGTGAAGTTCTCTTTTCTGACTCTTTACTGAGTTTTTTCTTGTAATTCTTGTAAGATGTATATTGAAGCTGTCCAATTGCCCAGTTCACGGTACAATTGTCTAAGCTCGTAAGCCACGATAACGCGGACTCAAGTTGATTTATCAAAATGTGCAGTTTTCAGAAAGTACCTCTGAGCCTGTGTGTTTCCAGAATTGTAAAAATCATGGTAGAAACTATTTCCGGATTTTATTGAAGATGTTGCTGACCAATATATCGACCGTTTTGCGATAGCAGAAATCCTCTATTAACTTGAATATTAACATTTTTGAATGCTACGACTGTTGAGAAAATACTTTCATAGTAAGAACCTTGGGATAATGAGCACTGTGTCCTCATCGCAATTGGCAACAACTAAATTCTTAACCAACGTGTCTCAGTTTTCATTGATGTCATGCACAAACTTTAGTTATTGTCATACGGTATCGCGTTCCGAACATTGATGCTCACAATTTACCAGCAACTTACCGCACTTATAGGTCTAGAGTTAGGTGCATAGAAGTCTTAGCAAAACCAAAAAGACACTATGCTGTATGATATTGCTAAAGGATGGTATAATTCTTGCTATAGGGTTCTAATTTAGAAGTCTAATTTAGGGTCTAATTTAGACTGTTAAAAAAAGTTCTTTCATGCCCTAAAGACCTACGCGGTCATGGTAACCCATCTACTTACCACATGGATAGTAAGAAAATCTACGAGGATACTGTCTGAATGAAAGCTGAGCGCATCCGGCATAATATGGCAATACACCAATGGCACAACTTGTTCATCCTCAAATCAATTAAAATAAGTGAAAAAGCAGATATGCACTTCAACGCTGAACGCTTAAACGTTATCTTAATAAAAAAGATATTATCTAACAACCCCAAAAGATCCCAACAGACTGGTCAAACGTGTTTCAAAGAAAAAATCTCTTTTTACACAAAAACCCCCACGAAATGTATTCATTTTGCAGTGCCAAAATTTCTTTGCTTAGCGTTTTTTTTTTCGCCTCAGCTCATCCTTCCCATTTTCTCATGCTGAAAGCGACTGCTTTTAAAAGCACAAATAAGAACCTTCGCAAAAATCTTCCAGCTTTCCCTCCCAGTCTATTAACATCTCGTTTTCGGGTGTCATCTTCTCGCTCGTTCGCTGGTTCAAATTTTTGTTTGTTTTTTTTTCCACCGCAAGCATTTCTTTTCCAACCCAACCCAGGGTGGTGAAAAGTTAATTGTACGCTGTTAAATTTCCCACCGAACGCGTGTGCCCTTGTTGCTGTTTTTTTTTTTTGCACCAGCGTTTAGTGTGTTTGCTCGAGTGAGAGGCGCTGGAATGGAATTAAAGAAGGCAACTAGTTGATGAAAGCATGTGCTAGGGCTTCCTTAATGTGGTGTTAAGTAGATAATTTGGTTAAGCAAAGGGTGACTTCATTCAGCGACTTAGATGACACGGAGAAATTTTGATGGATGGCTCTGCCTGTTTGCTGCATTTTCGTTCCGTTTTTCTTTTTGTTGGGATCATAAACTATAAATTAAATTGAAACGTTTACTAAGCCAACGATACTTGCAGGCGAGTTAGTACGTCCGAGTTGAACAACACCGTTCACATCATTAGACAAGGTGCATCAATTCAATCCATTGCATCGCCATCAACTTGATTCCTTTTCCCACGTGTGAGGGATATTTTCCAATCTCCAAAAACACACACGCTCACACACGCATACACAAGTGTGCGCACACCTGGTAAAGTTTCTCTATCGTTTGGAAAAAGTTTAATGAGTTTAGCCGGCGAAACACAAAAACCGGATAATCTCAAACTTAATTACCAGCCAGCTGAAGACCGCTTTTGTTATTGCTTGTTTACTGCAGGCCGTCCCGACCTGCAGCGACCGACCGGTCGACGCGTTGCAAGAGGTCGAGAGCCATGGCACTCCATCCGGAAGGCAAATTTTGCACCCACACCTGCATCACCACCACCGGCACTAATCCTTTACCATAGCTTACCCGGTGATGATTCTTCCCGAGCGTTTTCGCTTTTTGGGGGCGTATGAATGCCGGCCATCTACATTCCAGCTCGGTAAACGGGCACCCTTTACAGCTTTGCAAGTGTGTTTTTTGTACATATCTCGACAATGGGTTAGCGGTCGGTGGTGGTGGTGGTGGTCAGTTGCCGACAAAACCTAATTAAAATTTTCTCCCATCCTGAAACGGTTTCAGGAAATTATAAACGATTCTCCCTACCGCAAGCACGCCTTAGATAAAGGATGTGTTGCTGAGTCGCATAGAACGATAAATAAAAGATTTTTTTGAAGCAGTGTGCACACCCAAGGGGAAGAGAAAGTGTTTAGCAGTGCGTGTGAATGTTTGCGTTACACATGCAGATAAGGTGATCATTTTTCACGCTTCAACAAAGACAGATTTGCGTTGCGAAAGGACAAAGGGGGAAAGATTAGCCGTATCCATCGGGAGCTACCCGGGAAGTGGTGTCTTTGGTGAAGTGGGTGTCATAAGTAAATAATGCACGATTATTGGGTAGGGTTGGGCATTTTAAAGTGTATGTGTTTATTGTGCTTCTGCTTGATTAAACTCACACCTTTTATTGGATTCATAGGGAGCATTTTCATCGCGATTAGTAGATATTGAATAGAGTTCCATTGAAACGTAACGCACACAATTATATTTATTCCCGGTATATTTGCATTGGAATTACAGAGACGGGCTAAATTGATGATAGACACTACTTTTGCAGTTTTTGGCAAATATCATGGCAAGCTCTGATGCCTTACTTAAACTTCTGATGTCGCTCGATAGCTATTATTTTTATTCAGTTACCAAATCTTGGTGGTCATAGATGGTGGTTTCGAAAAGAATGAATTTTTTAAAATGATTAATACTATTCCTAATCTAGTCTACCCTTTGACTTTGTCCACAAATTGTTCGTTCATCGAAACGTGCCAGACTTTACTTTTCCTTTTCGTTTCATTTTATTTATTTCATTTCATTTATTTAATCCAATATCCGCCATCAACGCAAAATAAAACAGACTTAAAACTAATTAAACACTAACAAATAAACAAAATAATTCATGAAAAAACTAAGCCTAACTAAACTAGTTTTGCCTAGCTAAAAAAAAAGAAAAAAAAAACATAGGTAGAGCGTAGAGACAATAATAAACTTAATGAAAACTGAGAGAAATGAAAACTAAGAAGAATAATTAAAGAGAATTAGAAGAAAAAATATGGTTACGGAAAGAGTTAAGAGAGGAGTCGGAGTTTTGTTTGGCTGATATTCTTTTGAGTTATTGGAAACTCATATTTTTCAAATAAGATATTTCTCACTTATTTTCATGTAGCCTGAGAAGGATAGTGATCCTTAATGCTCATTAAAACTAAACTGTATCTTATAATGTGGCACTCTTCTCCATTATCATGGAATACGATAGAGAGAGAGTAGGAGCTTCTTCTATTTTAATAACCTAATCAATGCTCTGCAAAACACCTTTTTGGTGAGTAATAAAAATAAGCTGGAGAGTATATTTCATTTTTCATATGAAATATTTAAAAAGTAAAATATAATATGAAATGATAAATAATAATATTGTTAAACACATATTTATTCTTATCTCCCTCATGTATAAAAATGGATAGAAAAATATAAATTAAAGAAAACTCACAATTGAAACTGTCGTTGCATTTTAAAATATACAACAATGTCCGAAAACTCATAAATTCTTTTAAGAAAACTGCTCAAAATTACTGACAAAGAAAATAAAAAAGTTAATTATTAATTCCTCAACATTTTCGAAATAAATAAATAAACAAAAAAAACATACTAGATATCGCACTGAAAATTAATCATGAAATGAATGATTAGCACAAACATCAGTTGAGAATGTAAGTGGAAGAAACATACAACTTGCTACCAACTTTTTACAACTTCACAATTTTACGGTACAGTTTTTGTTTGTTATAAAAACGCTAATTTGAACTCTCCAAAGTATTCCAACAAACTGATTCGCTGGCACAAGCTATGCACAATATTCAATTTCGCATCTGCCTATGGTTCGATTTACCGCACAATCCCAGCTCTTAAATGTTTCCTCTGCTTCCTTGTTACGATCGCATAAAATGGTTTTCCCTTATCACCTCAGCCCAACTCTCCCTTTCTCCACCATTGCACAGCAATACGAAACCAGCTGGCCGTAAAAGTCACACGTTCGCTTGATGAATGCTCGCAGCATTGTTTTCTCCAAACTATGCCCGCGCGAAACATCTTTGCTTTGGCTGCCTTTGGGAAGAACCGACATCGTTCTCCCTCCCCCTCCATCCAGTGTAGTACCACGTACGATCGTTTCTCTTCGGGTAGCACACGGGGCGTGTTCCGGTCTGCACCGGAAGCACAAAGGAAGCGAAAGCGGTACGAAGTGATAGTAAGTTATTTTTATCTCCACCCTCGGCTGCTACAGCTCCGGGCGCACTGGGAAACATGCCGCGGGAGCAGCGAGTGTTCGCTCCAGATGCTTAACCACACCCTTCGGATGCGTCCTCGCCACCACCCAAGGTTCTCTAAGTGGGATCCTACAGCGGCAACATTAGTGACAGTCGCGAGTCGCTCGTCCGCCGGAAATCTGCCCCATCGTCCGGCCTGGATGGGGATGCCGTGCAGCGTGTAGCGCAGCGTCCTAAAGAGCGCCAAACGTGTGAAGCTACTCCTTCGCTGGCTAACGGTGGCGTAGGACGGTTACACAGTGTGGTACAAAAACGAAGCAAAAAAAAAAACACAACATGTACGTGATCACTTGTCATTGTCATATGCGTTGCGTGTTTTATAATATATTGGCTCGGGGCGTTCTGTGGTACAAGTGAAACAAGGCGCACCCAAAGCACGACCTGCGGTACAAAAAAGTGGGACCGAAAGCTCCGCGTGTGTCACACGCGGCATTGCATGTTTGTGCCCATTCCTGTGATCCTAATCGGCGTAACTGGGTGGGTGCTCGTTATGGAATTGCAGATATAATTACTAGCGCTTGTTTTATGTGCATTCTGAGAAACGGAGTTTTGTGTTTAAAATTTAATTTGCATTTTTATGTAAATTCATTTTAATACTTCAAATAGATAACTGTATCAAGAAACGTATACAATACATACAAGTAAATTCTAAAAATACAAAAAAGAACATTGTGAAATCGAATATTTTTGATGTATCATACAATATTTAATTTAATTTGCAATCTCGGTAGAAATACAAAACTTTTTGATTTTCTTTGACAATTTTTGATAAGCTTTTTGTTTAGCTTTTAAAATTAGACTCAAGCCATTAGTACACTAATGTTTTTAACAACATACAGGTTTTTTTTCCTGATTTCACCAGCGTAACAGCATTAAACGCAACTGCAGCATTTGACAGAAAAAGTGCCTCGGTTGTTTTTGGAACATCATCATGCTTAAGACAACATTGACTCTCGATATCGCAATCGCGGTACACATTGTCACAATACAAGTGTTTTGGGTTAAAGCAAGGTGGATTAAAAATATCAGGTGGTGGAAAAGGGTCTTTGGGGGGTCGCCATAGTTGAGGGACTTTGCGTCGGTTTCCGAACATAAATGATAGCAAATAAAACAAATTTTTTTTATTACTACGTGCATTTTTATATGTTTATTGATGTTATCAAAAACATGAATTATATCAACAAAATAGTTAAGTATTTTTTAGTCACGAAAATTAAAATCATATACGTAAAAGTTCTAATCTCACTTAAATTGTCTGTCTCACTAAATATGCCTCGTAGACAATGAGGAATAAATGTGGAAATAGGAAAAATAAATGATTTCTTAGTTTTTATACTCAAACATGTCGAAAACACCATAAATTTTACAAATACTCAAAATAACGCGAAATAACATACTTAAATTTATGTTTTAAGGTTAAAAAATAACTCACAAAGCCCCAAATCTATTTTCAAAATATATTGAATCGCAAAAAAGTGATAAATAAATTAAATGAAAAAAATAAATAAATGTAGACAACATTTGAATCCTGAGGACCTTACATCAAGTCATGAATTATCAAAATGCTCTAGATTCTACTTCCTGATCTTATTAATCCGTCTTGGGCTGAAGGAAGTATTCAACTATACGTGTATAGATGGATTCAGGGCAATTGATATGAAAATTTGGATTTACAAAGTTTTTCGGAGAACCTTAAGCGTGATGGCTTTCCGAAAACAACTGATGCACGTGTCTCGTCAAATATTGCAGTTACGTTAAACGTTGCTACGGTTCCAAAATCATGCAAAAATCCGTGTTCTTTCGAAGAATATAGTTAAAATGTATAATTTTTAAAATAAGAAGCTTTTTGTAATTAATTTATTTTTAAAAGATCATGCTGTACCAAAATTATCATGTAATACGAACATGCAAAAAAAAAAAAATATTTTGTGTTATTCCAAGCTTTCAAAAAGCGGATCTCCTACCGCAACTGACGAGCACCTTGAACTACATGCGAATGAAAATGCAGCCCTCGGGGCGGGCAAAAGCTGACCAGCGCATAAGCTTCGTAAAGCAAACACTTCACCATATGCTGCAGCGCTACATCAAGGCGAAAACGAAGCAAGAACAGATAAGCATAAAAATACAAATTCAACTTTAGTTTTGCCATCACCTGCTCGAACCGCTCCCTGTATAACCGTGTGCCTGTGTGTGTGCGTGCACGGTGTCCGTGTGTCTGCGATTTGGTCAGAGAAATCTTTTTATCTGATCTTCACCCCTTTTCGGTGAACACACGGCCACGGCGAAAGGATACACTTTTGCATGGCTGCTTACACACCTTTGGCGGAGTTTTAGCCTGCCGGCTCCTCTCGTCGTTCGTGCTGTGTCCGCTGCACCCGGCCGTCCTTAAGCGTGTGTGTGTGTGTCGGAAAGTGAACCGGATCCGGCTACAGAAATAACAATATGCACTTCATTAATCCTTTGCCGGGTCAGCCGATGTGTTCACGAGAATGCACACATCCCCAGAAAGGATGCCAGCCCGTCCGGGCGTCCTTTTTAATTCCGATCTCCCTCTCTCTCTCTCTCTTTCCCATTCCATGGGATTTCGCACTCACCCGAAAGCCTGCCGCCTGCCGGACCTCAAAAGCTTAACCTCACCTGCTCTTTTGTGTGCGTGCATTTATTTTGCATTTTGGATTAGCCAAAACATATTTTTGAGGCCGGATTCACGATTTTTCTCCCTTTCCATTTGTTTGCTTTTAATCTTCCGTCCACTGCGTGCACCGTTTGGGTGCCGGGAAGGGTAAATGACAACAAAGAAAAGGGGGGAATTTAGGATGGTTCCGAAACATTGACGACATTCAATGATGATCGGGCGAAACCCGAACACACAAAGCGGTCACACGTTTGTGGGTTCGGGGTTATAGAGAGAAAAAAGGGGTTTTTCATTTCACCCACCCTGCTCGGATCAGTGGGTCAGAAATCAGTGCAGTTTGTACGAACACAGATGCTATTTCAATGGGTTGTAAGGGTGCATGAGAATGTTATTTTTACCAGGCCGCTGCATAAATTAATGTCCTTTCTCCAATGGCAGGTATGATTTTCGCAGAACCTCTACGATCATCCTACGTGGATCAATGGCTTAAAAAAAAACTAACTCCCCGAACCCGGTCCCACAATGACAGGGCGAATCCTGTTGATTGTCATCGGTTTTAGGATGTGTATCGGGAATTGGAATTGTTTATTGTTTTGCTATCAGCCTTCAGGCCCGGCCAGGCAACTGCCTCGGTACAGCCTGATGCGACCCTCCGGACGATGTGGCCAAAACGGAACGAAGTACGGTTAATGCATCGGCAGGGTGTGTCCATTTTATTGAAAATTTGCAGCCGGGATGATGAGGAAAGGTGGGAAAAAACATGGAAGAGGAGGACCGCCACTGGGGATTGTGGATCGTCGATGTGAATTATTCATTTGATTGATGCGTGTTTTAGCGTCAATCAGCTTAACTTGACGAAACCGAACAAATATAGCGTGTGTGCAGGCCGGAACGGCTGCGATTGATTGGGCACGGTTTAACAATGTATAAATATCGAGCATTGAGATAAAAAAACGACAAAAATCCCAATTATTTTTGTTTGTTTTTGGGACGTCTGAAGAATTCCGAAGTATTTCTATTACTATTTTTGTTTATTTGATTATTATTACAAAACAGTCATTTGAACAGATTGATTTTTAGAAAAACAATTCTAAATAATTTATAATTGACTATTGACAAAATGGGATTTAAAAAAATGATATTGGGGGCCTTCACGATTCTAGTTAGTTTTTCGTATGGAGTTAGACAGTTCGAGGCTGAAATCATGTAAACACTCCATACAAAACCACACAAAAAACTAGCCTTCAATTTTCAGTCTAGATTATTCTAGCCACAAAGCTAGAATTAGATTCGAGTACCTGCTCGAAAACACGGTGTTGTTTACATTTATCCCAAGGTGCATTAAAGAGATCAGGTGATGGAATCTAGAATCAAAGTGTATGTAGTACAGATGGTTTCATAGCATTTTTTAGAACCAATTTTGAACATCACTTTTTGACGGGACTGGTGTAAGCTATGGCTTAAACAAGCTTTCTGAAGGCTTGACGAACACACAAAACACTCTTAAAATCTTCATTCAGAAGCAGAAGCGATAAAAATCAGCCTTCTAAATTCATACACCTTGGGATTAGCCCACCTGTATATTATACTCACATAGATAGCTGCTCGAAAACTGCTATACAATGCAAACAGCTGACAGGCTGAAATGTCAGCCTACGAACTTCAAACGAAAAGGGCCCCATTGTTGGAAACACAACAAATATCCTCTAACATTGTTGTAAATTCAAGGGAATGAAAGGAAAAAATTATAATAAACTATTTGAATGTAAATAAATTTTTACATAAGCGGCCTCAAATAAAATCCAAAACTAAATTCATCTAAAGACTAACAATTTGCTCCTTAAATTTGGCGAGTGAAACAGAAAGTGTGACATGAATGTAAAATTGTTTACAGAAATATAACATTTTAAGATTCTAGCAATTTTTTGTCTAGGGTTTGAATTTTCATCTGAAATTATGTAAATACTCCATACAAAACCAAACGCCAAATCAAGATCAGATTGCTTCCGCTTGAGTAGAGCATATCCACAATGATTGATTTTTTTGTACTGAAGCACACTTATTTTTTCAATTTATTATTAAACCAGCCAATCATTAACAATCAAATCAAAGTTTTATAACCATTTTTCAACAAAAAATAAATAAAAATTCAATATAGAACGCGACTTTCTATAGGCTAACAAAACTCGAATACACTGATTACACTTTCGCTGAAAGGCAAACATTCAAGCCTATCAATTGCCGGATAGTCATTCTTGAGGTTCGGTGAAGTTACGCAAGTTGAGTATTTGAGTACAGTGAAATCTCTCTAAGATGTAGTCTCAATATGCATTGTTTCTTTAACATGATCATTTTGACGGTCCCGTCTTATTCCTTACATTTCATGTCTCATGAAAAGATGAAAGTCTCAAAGAGTCAAAGATGAATGTCTCCTCAAGGTTATTATGGTGGTTTCTTCGATACTTCATAGCAACACCTTCATTAGTTTTCCTCCATATGATTATCTCTATAAGCTGACGGTCTCTTGAAGAATCACGGAAGATAGATTTCACTGCGTTTGAGACCGGCTCAAGTACACAGAAACAATACAAACATGCTATAAAAGGTTCAATTCTCATTTCAAATCCAACAGCAAATCCGTCCAACAGCATGGATTGATTATTAGGTCTCCCATAAAGGCTGTTAAACCAAGAACAATTCAAAAATGATTCATTGAAGCATTGCGAAAATATTCAGCTATATCCAAATATGTAATGTGACAAAACGATCTAAAAAAAGCATATCAGCCACATGTTGAAATTTAATGTTGAGGAAATCAAGTTTCATTACCATTTTAAGCCATAAGAACACATGTAAAGAATATTTTTATTGTGGATTTGATTTTGCTATTTCTTCCAAAAAACATTACTCAAAAATATGCTGTGAAAAAAAAAGCTTGACTTTTCTATTTCAATTCTTCAATTCTTCATTCTTTGCATCCGTTCCTAATTCTAACTCGCCGTTAAGTCACTGAGTCTCACTCGCTTCTAACGAACATTGATAACAATCGAACCGCCATAAAGCCACTAATGATATGCTGGTTAAGTTCCGCAGCACCCAGCATGACACTCATTAGAGCTAAAATAAATATCATTTATATCGTGCGATTCCTGCTCCACCGCGCCGTCCCGTTTATGGTGGCCCTGCTGGCCGGGCCGCATCCCGGGAGCCAATAAGCCCGCGCAACGACTTCGACCTAGCAGCACCCACCTAGAGACAGCTTAATCGGGATGGCGTCGGGGATAATCCGCTTATCGAACTGCTCACACAAGCTCACACAGCCCGCTATCACGATCCCCGAACACACACGCACACACACGGCCGAGGTCTGGTGTTTTTGCAATAAATCAATTCACATGGCGGTGTGAGCTCCATCGCTGTAGCTGCCATTGCCTCCATCGCCTGCTGGCCCTTCAGACTCAAACCGGTGGGTTCCGTGGGTTCATCTTTTCCACCGGCAAATTAAAGGTAGCAGCATTTCTATTTCTTCCTAATCATAGGAGCGGTTAAAACCGTATCCCGTACGCTATCCCGGCGCTATTTGAGCGTGGAGCAGAAAAGCACGGATCATTGACGGTGCGATCGTTCAGGCGCGCGGCACGTACTATCGTAAAAGGGTTATATGGGTGCCACTGCGAAAGCAAATAAAACTTTTTCCATCCAATTCCAACCGACGGCATGAGGGGCGGCAAACCCACTTGGGAGCGTTTCTCACCTACCCGTGATCCCGATGGTTTAACCTTTTCACTTCAAGATAAGCGTAAAAGCGGCGTGGAGCAAGAAAACATGAACCGCTCGTGAAGCGCTTTCCTACTTCCTTGTAGGAGTACGTTTTCTTTCTTTAACTAATTAAAAAAAACCCACCGCCCAAAAGAAAGTGTATGAAGATTTCGGTTTTTTGTGTGCGTGATTCTTTCCGCAAGTTTTTTCAACGATTTTACAGTGCAGAGAAGGTAAGAGGCTTCAGGGGGAAAAAACATATCAGAAACGAAATGAATATTGGGCGCGCACCGGAATGTTAAGTTTTCCACCTAAAGTTCCGTTGCGATGGTGCAAAATAATTAAAATCTTTTCAACGGCGGAAGAAAAATTGAACACCAACTACTTGACATGCAGTTCGCTCGTGCAACTACTTCCCCCTTTTTTCACTGCACTCTGCAAAACCGTTTCTTTACCCGTTCGTGTGCACTTTCTATTGTGTGTGTTTCTTTTTTCTTTTTATTTTAGGTTACGTTACCATGGTTAAAAGCAGCAATTTCGGAATTGGCTGGGCCGAGCAGTTTGGGCTTCTTTTTATGGGTGATGGAAAACGGAGTCATCCGGTGTCGTAAAACGTTTTATGCCGCACCATCAGAAAAGAACGGAGTTTCGGGAGAGATTGGTATGGCGAATTCTTGGGATTTGATATTTGCTTTGCGCCAAACATTTGGGTACATGGAGATGGCTAGGTCAATCATACTGACAGGGTAAGAGAAACAGATCGATTTATACATTAATTCATACTAGATCTTCTGGGACAAGTATACCTAAAGATGTTTGATTGAGTACGGTAATTCATTTACCTTTGGTAAATACTCTTTTAAAGTAAATAACACGGTTTTCACAATCTAATTATTTTGGATTTCTATTAACTCTTGTTATTACTCAGAACTCCAAAACCATTTTAATACAGATACGTTGAAGACAGATATACAGATACAGGGTTACGATATAATAATATCATACAGTGAGCATACCAATGATTATTTAAATATGTTTTGGATACGTTATCTATATTACAGTATCCGCACCCAAAATGTTGCTGGTGGTAGTGAGGAAGATTTTTGATGTGCTCATAAAAATTATACGAGCTTGTATTCATCCTTGGCCATCCTTTTACTCCATTTCCCACACACAGCATTCATAATCCCCGTTGCGTGCTAAAGTAAAGCTCAAGGCTCTAAAAAACGACTTGATCCTACAAAAAGCGTGCAAGCGAGCGGGCTAGAAGATGAATATTCAATTTTTACTCGCTTCTGCCTGTGAATCCTTTCGCAGGCTATTGAATAATAATATTTGCTGACTTTCAATCGCAAATCGCCAATCATATCCACGCAGCCAAAGGCAGCCACTCCCCATCAACTGACATCATAGATTATTCCAAACAGGGATATACAGGGAGGGACGAAAAAACGAGATTAGAATTTTATATCTTAATTATCCAACCATGCCCATTCGTTATTCGGTGGATGTAGATGTGATCGGAACAATCAGGAAAGAAAGAAAAAACCTATGCGTGTTTCTGGTCATGAGAATATTTGCAAACTCGCTTTCCTTCCACGGCTAATTTTCCATGAATGATTGATCAGAACGATAACGGATTATGGATCTAATTAGCCAGTGGCTAGCAGCATCCGAAGCACCATTTCCCCCAGGCTTCAGACAGAACTTCCTTTCCCCGTCGGTCGACCCCACGAGGAGGGCCGCCTGGGATAGTGCAGCTCTGGCGCTCGGGGTTGGTTTTCGAAACGGTCTTTAACCTTTTTGGCAATTATTGGCTCGATGTGTTGCCTCTCCAGCATTCCATCAACTAATCAAGCACCACAATTTGCATACCGAAGCCTCACTATACAGTCCAAATTCCTGCATACCGGGCTGCGCTTATTAAAACCAACCGAGCACAACCGTAGGTCAATTTTCGTGGTGTGGGAAACCGAAGGAGGAGTGGAATAGAAAAAAAACACTGCTCATGAAAACGTAATTACTTCCCCACCCGATCCGGTAGTGGAAGCTATTCTACACTTTGTGGGATTTAGAAAGGGGTGAAGTCGGGTTTTTTTTTGCATATTTTGCCCCTGCCTATCTTGTACAGGTGGTCCCTCCGGTGGCGGTGTTTTTCTCCCATCAAAACAGACCGGGCAAACAAACCAAAGTTTGGGGATGTTGGGGGAAGTTGAGGGAGGAGAACATTGGAAACATTAAAAAACAACTCTCCATAACCTATCTGCGCGTATGAATATTCAAAAACACCAGTCAGAAACGTCAGCCGGCGGTAGCTGAACGATATTATGTCAAATGTGGATTAATGATCGTTTGATCGGCCGTGTGGGTTTTGGGGGTGTGAAAAGAAATCAGATAACTTAAACCGCACCGCAACCGTGTATGTGTGTGTATGTGTGTTTTTTTCGTTTCTTTTTTTGGTATCACCTCTCATGTTTTGGTAGGTAAGCCTTTTTGGTCGCCCGTGACAGCTATGTTATGACCGGTTTAGGGGCTTTTTGTTGGATCGAATTTGTTTTTGATCTCTGAAGCCACAGGACTAACATCAGTTTTTTTAAACAAGCTGGTACAGTTGGACACAATGGAACTGAAGATGAATTTGACGTGGGTAAAATTATCTACACGTTAAAAATTAACGTTAATTATTTATGTCCCTTTGAAACTTAAAAATTCGAATTACTTGGAATTCCAGGGAATGTTAGTACGCTCTTACAACATTATTCTTATCAAGGTCTTACACTGGTATCAGTGGGTAATATATTTGCAACATCTTTGCAAATCACAGTTGATAGAGGAATCTTCAGGAGGTCTGGTAACCAAATCTGTAAAGTGGAGATTTTATAATATCCATTTTCCATGAAGAGTTGCAAGAGTTTCAAGACTTGTCAGCCTCTTATGACTGAAATAAGTTGCTTACGTCTTTTCTTGATGACCTAGGATTGAAGTGAATAATACGGAAGTCTGAATAAATTATCATTTTATTTTATCATGTTTTTTGCGATAAGGAAACAAAAATTTAAACAAATATCCCAAAGATCTGGAAGCTAACATACTAACTTCAATTTAATCTGGTATCAAACAAACATCCTTCAATCTAGGAATGAAACATTGGAGCTCTATAGAGTCATTTGATATTGACAGTAGACTTGAAGTTGATGAGCAGAAAAAAGTTCTGCAATTCATACTAAAAAATTGAGATTTTGAGACCTTATACAACAAGAACCATCAAGCCTGACCCGGGATCCAAAAAAGGCTCTTGAGCTTGTTCAAATTTAAAATAGTAAAACATTTAGACACTCCAAAGCTGACCCTTTTTAGATAAATTGAGGAAGACATTAAAAAGAGTACAGGTAATCCCCGATATACGCCATACTCGATGTTCGCGATTTCGCTATATGTTATTCTCTAAATTTGACAATTCTTTGAGCAAATTGTAATGATTCGGCACATCAAATGTCAATGGCAAAGTAAATTCCTTTTTGGTCGAATTTGAAAAACAATTTTAAAATAAAAAAATTCTCATCTTCAGTTGGAATCAGCTCAAATAACGAATTTATTCTCTAAATCGTACCACTTCAAGCAAAATTATAGGAAAATTAGCTTTAATTTGACTGAAAACCAAAATCGAAATTCAACATACGCTAAAATTCGAGATACGCTATTGCCTCCGGTCCGCATTAATAGCGTATATCGGGGAATACATGTATTGATATATATTTAGAAGCTGCAGAATTGATTTCAAATACTGTCGATGATTGATGATGATTATAATTTTGATAAACTACAGCAGCTCATATATTTTACTTAAATATACTTTTCAGGATCTAGATGGTAAAAATTTAAAGAAAATTAAATTGTAAAACATTATCAGGTTATTTATTTCTTATCTGGTGCTTCATCCACTTCAACTGTAAATTAACCTAGTTTAGTCACAACAACTTCAACAATCCAGTCAAAATGTTAAATACAACCGATTTCTAACTCTAACCGTGCATAACTGCAAAACTTTTGCCACCGTCCACTTGAAACAAAGCCCAGATGTGCCAACTATCAACTGCCCCGGCCCCATATTCATCCCTGCCCTGCCACCCTGCCTTCCTTGCGGGGTTTGTAATAAATATGTAAATTCCATCGAGTGGATTAATGTGAGATTAATTAATTTGAAAGGAAATTAAATCAAAAGTGGAATTAACCAACGAATGAATCGAAAAGAGAGCAAAAAAAAGAGCAAAGCAATAACAACAACAAAAACAACGAAAACCAACACAACACCAAAGCAGCATCGCTCCCCCGATGGAAATTCAAAGCACACAGGCACAATCTCCGTCGATTAAGTGGCCGCCGGTTGAGATTCCCGTGGTAATGGGTGGTTGGGGTGAGGTGAGGGCCAGAAGAAAACTGCCACTACCCGTAGCCGGGAAATAAAGAGGAAGAAGGAGAAAAAACCAACACTAACACTGTTGGCCGGTGTAAATTTCATTAAGTGAAGCGTTTGCATGCGTCCGTCGGGGTCAGGAAGCTGGCAAACGATTGGGAACGGTTTTTTTTTTGCTTCATCGCTTTGAACAGCAGCACCAGCAGCAGCTGAAGAATGTTAATGACTGGTGGAGAGCGGACTATCGATTGGGTTTTGGAAGCCAGCTCCAACAGGTTCCGAAAAACGCAGCCACTAGCGCGGGGAGGGAAAGATCCCAGGCCCAGGGAATGGATCTGCAGCAGCAGCTGTTTGCCGGCGCAGTTTTTAGGGGGAACTGTTCGATCTGCAAACGGTTCTACCCCGCTCATCGGCGGCACATATCAAGCAATCAAGTCGAAAGCCTCCGCTGGGACGCCCGGAGCACCAGAGCACCATCTTAAGCGGTACGGAACCCATCACGTACTTCACACCTTCGAAAGCCCGCTGCTCGGGGAGCTCGAGTGGCCGTCGTTCGATTAATGGGAGCCTGAATGATGGTGCCGCGTCAGTCCGGCTGGAATGGTCTTCAAATTGAAGTTGGTGATTTGAATAAATTTGCCTCAATATTGGTCTCAGCTCACGGGCATATCAAGAGCCTCGTGTGCTGCCTGTTCCCGAGAACCGAAGTTTCGCTCTTGAGCAGCAGTTATGATTCGTACAAGTGACAGCTCGATCGAAAGCTGTGTTTGGTGTTTGATGCACACGGATGTCTCTTCAGATTTCAGTCTTTTCGGCCCGATCGATGGGCTCTTAATAACATACGGGTTGCGCTTCTCAAGACATTCTACTCACATCATTCCAATTTTAGGTTCCAGGAAGATTGCCAAACCTTGGCTGGAATGTTTGAGAGCCTTTTGCTTTGTGAAGTTTTCACTCCACATCATAATTTCTTTCCAAGGACTTTCCAAACTCAACGGCAAAACATTATTGCAACTGTGCGTTGCGTGCCCTTGGCCGTAAGGTTTATCACCTTGGCACACCGTAGCCGTCACTGCCGCTCATTCTCTCGCTGTCGTGTGCAGGCAATTAGAACAAATTGCCAACTGTCCCTTCCACTCGGCTGCGAGCAGCAATCGTCTGTAAAACCTTCGGCCATCCCCGCTAACACCGGAAGGACAATTGCATTTTGGAGGTTGTCAAAAACGAATTTAACGTTCGAGTGAATATCCCGCACCACACGCCACACGCTGCAGTCCATTAAGCACGGAAAAGTTGTTCACCGCCGGGCTCATCCTACGGATAGGGTCTTTCTCCTGAAAACCCATTATGCCCCGAAGTTCGTCTCTTTCTGCGACCCATGGTGAGGGTGTGCATGCAATAAACACCCATCATTTGGAGGTAAACTGTCTGGCCTGTGCGAAGGATGACCCTGAAGCAGCAGCGAACTAGGTTCCCCGGTGCGCGTGAAGGCAGCCGCATCAGCAGCCGCCGTCGAACGCCCCGCTCGGAAACGTCTTCCAAATCAGCTGCCAATTATCATAACAAAACCTGGCCATAATTATACTTTATTTATGATAATTATCGCCTTCCATAACGTGGCAGGCCCTATTGAATGACGGTGCAGACTTTCTTCCTGGGCTTTTGGAAATTTATGCTTCGTCTAGCAGCGCCCCATTTCGGCGTCCACCGGGCCTATTTGCAACGCTCCTAGAACGTAGACGACAACTCTTCTTATCCGATCGGCATAGTTTTAAAAACGAACTGAACATTGGAGCCGCAAATATTGCTCAAACAAAAGCAAAGGGCAGAACCGTTTCGGGGGCTTCCGAGCTGTCACTCACTCACTCGTAGCCGTTTTAAGCAGGAAGCTTTTGTTTGCATTCCCAAGGTTTAACACGCGACCGAGCGAAGAAAGCGTGAGCACGGGCATTGCAAGGGTAGATGCGTAGATCTTTCTCACTCTCTCTCTCTAAATGTCTAACCTATGCGGCATGCTTCCACATAATAATCCACTTGTCAGTTCGCCTAATGACGGAAGTCAAGCTGCAGTGTCAGTGCGCACCCACATTCGGTGGAAGGGTGGTGACGCCGCGTCATAAAATGCTAAAACGAGTCATATTTTTCCGTCTATTATCGGGCGTCCGCGTTTTTCCTAGCGCGACAGTGCAGAGTGCGTGTTTGTTTTAACACTCCGAGCGTCCAGCCGTGACAAGCGTTCGTAGGGACCCGCACGCCCGCTACCGGCGTTGTGTGGAGTACGCACGAAACCTTTGGCAGATGAAAATTAACTTGTAGAACAAATAAAGAAGTTTAGCTTCCCATTTTCGTCCGCGCACCATAACGGCCCATTGTTTCGAGCGAGTTTTAGAGCTTCATTATATCGCGCTTGGGAGGGTTTAGTCGCGAGGGGTTTTACATAATGTAGGTGCAATTGTAAATCGCCACCGTAGCTTTCCTCGATCCTCCCCCCGACGAAGAAAAACGGGCCACCATCAAAGGCAAATCATTGTCTAGAGCACGGGTGAGTGGTGAGTGCGGAAGCGTCCTATTCACATAGGACCGTGAACGTGGCAATGTTGCTTCGTTTCTCTTCGCTTGTTTTCCATTCCATCCAGGAGGAAGCGAAGGGTGGATAAATTTCACCACTTATATGCAACCGAGACCCTCCGGATGAAAATGTGGCGCATACCTGGAGGAATGTAGTTTTTCCTAATCTTTTAGATTAATGCAAACGATCTAACAAGTTCGTCCGTGTCTTGTCCGCGCTACGAAAATGTATGCAGCAGCCCACCGCAATGTTGTTTATTTGGTTGGCTGTGTTCCACCAAAAAAAAAAAAATCTCCCCCTTCTCCGGGAAGCTATAAGTATAAAAACATATTTTTATTACATATACTTTATGACGGCTGAAAGAGACATTTGTGTCAAACGTTTGCTTAAAATCTCATTCTATTTAAAGTAAATTATAACATTGTGTGCGCTTTGCGCTTCCCATTTGTGTGTAGGCATCGCCGGCCGGTCTAATTTGTTGTGCGATGTTTCAGAAGCAGCAGAGCGGCAGAAGCAATGGCCCCGTGATAAAAAGGTAAATAGAACCATTTAAAAACATAAATTTGTTTTTAGTAGACATTTGGTTCTTTGTGATGATGTTGTTAATTTTCGGCCTTAAGTGGTACTATTGCCCGGTTTATGCCTTCGCTTTTCTTATCAGATTGGCGGAATTTATTTGGCGTAGAAATGGTTGAAACCAGATGCATGGGGCATCGTTGAGTTACAAGAAAAGAAGCAAGAGTGTATGGCTGTGGTAATTTTAGGCTGTGCTAGAAATAGCTTGACTCGTTAAGTATAAAATACAGTTTAAATACAGAATTTTTTGGTTGATTTGTGGCCTGTTTCACTTTAGAGCAAATTTCATGTAAAAAAGAAGGAATGCCTTCACCTAAAAGCTTAAATAATATTTCAGTTAACTAGATTTTGAATTTGTTTTGATTTTGTTGCTTGAAAGCAACTTTTTGTTGAACTTTTATTATTTGTTTATATTTATTAAAATTATTTACTTGCCAACGCATGTGTCTTGCACACTTGAGGCAACAAGACAAATAGAGTACTTTGAGGCTATCTTACCCATTATCCCCAATTTTTTTTCCCTACACTTTGTCTTGATCCAGTGTCGTCAAAATAGGATATTACATGCAATTCAGTGCATTGCTTGGCTATTTTGATGGATTAACTAAGCTAGTTATTGTTCGTTTTATCCATATAGGGTACGCCTGTTCTCATCAATAAATATGTCACGAGAGCGGAGAGGTCTCCAAAGCGCTTAGTTGTTGATTTTTTCCAATAAACTAGACAAAATTTATTCATGTTTTAGTATCAGTTAAACATTAAAACAATTACCTTAGAAAGGTGTTCAATCCTCTGTAATTCAAGTAAAAGACAACGAGAGGGAAAATTTGGCATGCTCATTTACCCTCTAAGATGACCATATTTCAATTATTGAACGAAATTCTCCATACAAATGTTACATAGTTCTTAGACAACTTGACACAACTGGTTCTAAATTAAAGTCCTTTTTAAAGAAAATGTTAAAAAAGGTATTTATTTTGACTAATCAGGGGTTTTGATTATGAAAAAAAAAAGAATAAATATTAGGCAAAAATCTCAGAAAACGATAATGAAATAACAATTTAAAAGAAACCAAATCAAGACAAGTCATTTATTGACAAATTTATCACAAATACAATCCAGAATTTGGAAAATAAAATGTAAGATATGATCTGTTATTAAACATTGTTGAATGCTTTTATACTTATTTTGCAATAACTATTCTCGTTTGTATTTCATTCAACGTAAAATAAATATCCCATAGTTACCATCTATTCTCTTCAGCACCCTTTTGATAGTTCACTACTAAATTAAACCAGGGCAAAATAAATCTTTATGAATTGGAATATCAAACCACAATAAGGTATATTCTTGTAACTATTCACCCTTCTCAGCTTCTTATCGTGGGTTTACAAAAGTGTTCTCCGATCACCGACCGCCGACCTGCGTGTAACGCATTCTTAACGTTCATTCCAATTTTGGAGAAACAGATAACGGCTATCAATTTGTTCAACCACGATCCGGTCATCACTCCAACACCACCGCTGTCGTCAACAAATAAGGGGTAATGTTTAACTTTCCCAAAAAAGAGACGCACGCGCACCCTACACTTTGCTGATGTCGATCGTTGGTCGCCGATCAGCAATTAAATCAAACATTTATTCACCTCACCCGGAGGCGAAGAAAGACCGACTCAAGGGGCTCAAGACATACCGGAATCCAAAACCGGAGATAGCGGCGGCATCGGTGGTTGCGGTGGTGGTGGTTTTCGTTCCCGAGCACCCGATCGGTCCCCTTAAAGAGGGACCCAAATTAATAATCCAGTGCCTTCGAGAGCGTGCATTTCGGTGCTGTCAGTATTTAATCATTTATCGAAACGAGAGTAAACTCGCCTTCGTCTTGTTGGTTCTGTTCTTGGATGCTTTTTCTTCTCCTTTTTTTTACTCTAAAGAAGGCAAGTTTGGTGTTGGAGAACGGGTGCTGGCTTTCCGTCTTCCGTTTGGGCGTTCCGTTCGTCACCCTAAGGGTAAGAGGTGCGCACGAGAGCACTCGCCCCAAAACAGCCAGAAGCGTTGACTTCAAAATTCTAGACGCGGCAAAAGCTTCCACCCCGGACCCCGACAAAACCGGAGAATGATGGAAGACTGGCGAGCAACTTCTAGACGCCACGGTCAAGAAAAATGATGCTTGCAACAGTGGAAGCGTTGGACGGACGGGAGGAGGGCGAGAAGCGACCCACCGGCGGGCGATCGGTGGTGGCATGATAAATTATAATTTTTAATTACATTTGTAAACCGTTTTATTTCCTCCGAGTGCTTTTGCTGGAGCCGGGGGATCGGAAGGCTGTGTGGGTTGGTCACAGCAGTTCTTTGTTCTACCAACAAGTTCATGCTTCTGGCACACGTTTCTTTTCAGAGTCGTTTTTCCTGAGGGTACTTTACAAGGCACCCCGGCGTGAGCGGGGTTTGCCTGACCGCGGACGACGACGGTGACGGCTCCAAAACTGGCCATCAATAATTCCGTGCCGTCTTGAATCTATTTCTCCATCCATTCCGGACCCTCCCCGCAGGTGACCTGCCCAGAAGGGACGACCCCAGGGGAGTTGTGCACGAAACCCTAAACCCAACGAGTTAAGAAGCAAACCTCCAAAGACACGGCAACTTTTTCGGGAGTCATTTTTCATTCCCGTAAAGCGCGTCACGTTCCTCGGGGTCGCCCCGCTGAAACGGCCACGGCTACTCACCCGCAGGGGGAATTGCTGCGTCGTTTTTGGGCTTCCTGGGACCTCAGATCTGTACCTACTTGCCCCTTTCTGGTGCCAACTCGCTATGGTTCCAACTCTGTTCGGGATCGATTTTCAGCTCAACCAAAACTAGAGCTTTGCAGTTTTGGGGAGACGACGCGGCAAAGGTAACAGGAACGACCGTGGTCAAACGACCTCAGACGAGCCGGCACATTTGCTGCGGTCCATTCGCCCGGGTGGTGTAGCTAACATGCATCACAAATTAGCATACGCGAGTAGGAAATGCGTTTTTAATTAGGCTCCCTTTTTGGGACGTAAAAAAAAGGGCCGTCGACGGTGAAACCGGACGCGAGCTGGTGTGTGTGTCATGGATTTTTCCCCACATAAATTCCCCAGCGCGATTCGAAAACCGCGGGCTCGCACGGACTATCACTCAAACGTGTATCGATTTTGTGTGGCCGGGGAGGGAAGCCCGAGAACCCTTTAGGTGAGCAGAAGGGAGTTTAATTAATTACATTCCTTCCAAAGTGATGTAAAATTTGCATTTTTATTGACAAATGTATGTGTTCTGATCGCTGTGCTACGCGTGTGTTTATGTCAAGTTGGTATGGAGTGGCTCTGGGAATGGGGACACTAGACATTTGAATGAGGGTTTGAAACAGTTGAAATGGGAATCTGATCGTGTGGAATAAATTTCCAGTAAAAAATCAAAAGCGCTGCTGTTTGGGACTATCATGTTTCTATAGCAAGAGGCAACCATTAAAAGTAAAGCGCTATTTAAATTAAGTGAAATAGTGCAAAACAAACCTATTTCAGTGCGAATGTCTAACAATTAGCTTTTTATTGTTTATGAACCTTCAGTATACTATTTCAACAATTATGCATATGGTGATTTTGTTATTGTACTGAAAGTATTGTGCAAATTCATCCTTTTCAGATCTGATTGTTGCAGTTAGTTATAACTGTTGAGATAAATTTATTAAATTTTAATATTTATTGAAACAATTTAATTAACCGGAATTAAACAAAGCGGTATTCAAATGACCCGAAATTCATCTACAGCAGACTTTAAAAATACGGTAACCAATAAAAATAAATAAATCAAATCATCCAACTCTGATTTTCAAAACGAATTAAAATCTGAATAGGTCAGCGTATAGGATTAAAACTATTTATTGATTTTTTTTTTTTATTATTTATTTTCATTGTTCACTATTTTGAATTACAATATAGTGGAGCTCTGATTAATATTAGACCTTTTGTGCCTTTTACACAATATACTGGATAAATTTAACAGTTCACACGCCATGATAGGACCATGTTTCAGCCATCGCATTAGAGTGGAGTTCTTCTGCAGGGAAACGTTTTTTGAAAAAAAAAAAACCTGGTCACATTGAGGACTTATAGTCTAAGAAAAATGATAACGAAAGAGAATCTAGCCTTCACCTTATCTACACTAATCTTTACTCTATTACATAAATTTATAATCTAGTCTATTTGCATTAATATAGCCTATTTACAAATCGCTACGGGACGGAACGATCGGAACGAACAATTTGTTTTATACTTTTCTAACAGCAGATCAGAATATTGTATTATTTTTATCATAGTTTTTCTTTGATAAATGTCACTAGTACTATGCCAAAGTGGTTAATTAAGGATTCGTTTAGTAAATTTGTTTTGAAACACTTGGAATTCCTTTAAGTGTGTAGAGGCACTTTTTGCTTTTTTCATTTATTTAAACATTATCACAACTGTACATTCTCTGATTAATTTTACTTTGACACCATATGGGAAGACAGATACATCTCACTTGTGGTGAGGTACCTTAGGACGGATGTCATTGAGAATTTTTAATCTAATAGTTGTAAATAAAGCTCAATGAATTAGAATTCTTACGAAAAAGAAAAAGTTGGGTTTGTGTAACAATATTTCGGTGGGTAAGAAACTCCCGGAACAATGTAAATGTTCTTGATTTCAAAAGAAATGACAATTTTAGCATTCGAATCA